>NW_020956099.1:155887-157765 GCF_003031625.1 Empidonax traillii
TATGTGAAACTGAATTTATCACTTTCTGAATAATATCTACTTGGAAGAAAAGTGTCTGTTACTCTTTCCCTACATTTAGAAGAAAGGAAGTGCTGATGTCACACTGTCTGCAAGTCAGTTCACAACTATTTCTTATTGTTTTCCATATGTAAAGTATTAGCAGTGACACTGAAGCATCAAGTTAAGTGTGGTTGTTTTGTCTTGGACCTTAGTGTGAATAACTCTAAATTATGTCTAGCAGAATATTCAGAAGTGTGTGGGCCACCTAATGTATTTGCTGATGACCCTTTCAGAAAAATATAAAACATATTTTTTATCAGGGGTATTTACATTCCAAATATCTTCATTAATCCAAAATAGAACCATTGCTTTTTACCTCCTATATTAAAAAGGTGGATCCAGTGGATCCATATCTAATCTGATGCAGTCAATATTCTTCACCACTTAACTGTCTTATTACTTTGTTCTCACATTCTTGTAATTAATATGGATCCACGGGACTTGTAATAATTTCATTCTCTTTATGAAAATTACATTCTTATACAGTATCAATGTTATCTTAAACAGTATCACTGTTTACTTTCATTGTTAAATTAAAAAAAACAGACTGCTTCTATTTTTTTTTTAATTTACTGTTATATCTTCTTATTGGCCATACACTCCTATCAGAGGAATGAAAAGAGCTAACATGTAAAATTATAAATTTGATAAATATAAATTATTTTCTCTCCAAGTTTTCTCTAATATTTCTGGGAAAAAGTTAAGGCTTGTAAAACATGCAGTATGGAGTCTACTTAATGATCATAACTCAGTCATTTCAAGCAAATTAAAAAGTGTAGTTGTAAAAATTTTTTCATTCTTCTTTTAGAGAAGGCAGAGATCTACATCTACAAATAAGTGATTTTGGGTTTTTGCAGCATTTCTATTAATTGAATAACTTTATTTTTGTTCATACTCAAGTTTTTGCAAATTTAAATGGACAAAAAGTTGTGGATTAAAAGAAGTCTTCAAGGACAGGTAGAATGGGATTCTGAACAACATGGTCTAAGAAAAGGAGTCCCTGTCCACAGCAGGGGGGATGGAACTATAGAATCTATAGGTCCCTTCCAAATCACGCCATTTTATGATTCTGTGAAAAGGATAGATAGACAGAAACTGCATTTTGGATTTAGTAGTTCAGAAAACTCAGAATGTGGCCATTACTTTTTTCTTTCTTTGGTATTTTGATCTACTATCTGATGGCAAAATACCTTAATACGGGTTTAAGCCAGGTGATGGTGACATCCTTATTCCTCATCTTTAATCTTTTCTACTTTGAATAAAATAATTGCATAAACATTTATTAGAGAATGAGATATATCCATTAAACAAATTGTAAGACATTCATCTGCCCTGTATTTTTAACCCCTGTCATTGCTTCATCAGATATTCAGACAAAAACAGTGATCATGGGGCAGTCAACATCCAATACCAGATGAAAGCCCTGTTTCACAGTTTCAAAATTTGTACTCAATATTAGTCACCAGCAGCTAGAAAATGAAGTTGTGAGTCTTCCTAGACAAATAGCATTAAAGAAGATAAAATCTCAAAAATATCTCCATGATCATTTTGCTGTTCTAAAGAACTGAATTATCTTTTAGTTTTTGTGCAAGTATACAAAATGAAATGCACTTATGGCAAAGTACAAAGGGTTGTACATATAGGAAAATATTATGTAATTTAGAATAACTTCATTCCTTCAAGTGGAATACAAAACTTAACAAAACAAAAACTCCACAAAACAACCAAACAAGCAAACAAACCTCACAACTAAACAAAAAAAATAGTCAAAATAATAGCCAAAGTTCTTACTGTATTATGAGCCACAGATTGAACTGA
>NW_020956099.1:158330-160480 GCF_003031625.1 Empidonax traillii
ATAGGAAAATATTATGTAATTTAGAATAACTTCATTCCTTCAAGTGGAATACAAAACTTAACAAAACAAAAACTCCACAAAACAACCAAACAAGCAAACAAACCTCACAACTAAACAAAAAAAATAGTCAAAATAATAGCCAAAGTTCTTACTGTATTATGAGCCACAGATTGAACTGATTGAAGTTATACTCACAATGACTTCGCTAGGATCTCATTTACTAGAAATAGCTCAACTACTCTAAAAGGTATTGGTTGAAAATAGAGATAATCTATCCTTTCCTCTACACCAAGTAGCTGTACATGGTCATACATAGTCACAAAAGGCCTACTCAAATTTTTTACTCCCTTGATTGATTACATTTAGAAACAAATACTGCAGAGAAAAAATCTACCTTATTCATGTGATCTAAATATGGTCAAAATTGAAGCTGTTTAACTTATTATTAACATGTAACTAACCAGCAGTCAGTGAACTTTGTGTTCATGATAGGCAAAATGTAATATTCAATACTTAAAACTCCCCTGCCCTTTCTGAGAGTGAAGATTTTTCTATTTCTGTGCCAACTGCTGGAGATGTAGGTATTTCAGGTTTACATGACATGTCTCTACAAAACAACAAAATATATTGTCATGAGAAAGCCCTCACCTCAACTTCACACGTATACATCAGAAGTGTGCATCCCTGATAGTTGCACCCAAACCCAAAGTTGCACAACCCCATGGCATCAGATGTAAGGTTACTCAGTAAGGTCAAGGTACCAATTGTGACATCAGTGGGGTGATGTCTAACAGTGTTAAACCAGGTTCTGACTACTTCTCCATTGCCTTCTTTTCTCTCCCTACTATTACACATTTTCAAGCTTCTCTTGAAGTTCTTCTCAATCTGATACCTTTAGTCTTAAATTATTTATAGTGGTTGATGGATATCTTCTTCCTTAGCATTGTTGATTTGGGGCAAAGTCCCTCTTAGACAGTTGTGGATATTCTATTGACTCTCCTTGTTACACTTACATCTATGCTTTATCCTCTGTAGGCATTCTGGCCAGTTTGCCTAAGAAAGGCTGAACAGGCACACCCACATTCATTATTAAGGAGCACAAGGTTTTCTCTTTCCTCTTACTGTTTCTTCTTATCTTGTTTAAAGTTTGTCCTGCAGTGAAAATAAACACAAGGGATTACACTGAATAATTTGTAAGTAATGTTAAGATTTTAGTGGTATTCCAAATTCATTAGTTATAAATAGTCTCCAGAAAACTGGCTTTTTGAAGGAAGATGGAGAATACAAAGTAACTGAATTATTTGAAAGTCCCATTTAATGAAGTAGGACTTTACTGTAGTACTTAAATCACGAGTGCATAAATTTACATGGACATTAATAATGTTTTCCCTGGTGGTGCAGTGGCTAAACCACAGCGTTGTCAACGCTGAGATCTGGGTTCGATTCCCGGTTAGGACACTCCCCGGGCAGATGGAGCTCGCTAGCCCTGTAAGGCAATCCATCTACGTCCTGAGGACCTCGCTGCCACCATCCAAGCGTGCTTGGCCCCAGCAGATGAACCTCAGGATTAAAGGGTGGGCTCAGTTCCGCGCACATTGTGTCTCACCTAAAAAATCCAATGCGCAGGCTGGAAGGTGGAAAGACCTTCCCCGGTTCTTCGTTCGCGAAGAGACTGGCCATTATATATATCACCATCTGACTTAAAAATAATGGCATATACCATACTAGCGCACAAGAACTAACCTTGTTCATTAGAGATATCTTTCTTCCAATTTCCCCTTTCTTGAATCCTATTTTTCTTTCTTTTATTATATCTATTTAAGTATTCTTTCAGCTTACTGGCAGAAATAGCTTGTTTACCTCCTTTCTCTTTCTTTAATAAAAGCAAGAAATGATAGTTCACTTTCAAAATAAAGGATAAAATTGGATAGTCCAACATCTAAGGTAAAATAAAATCATACTATGGTTCACAAGGAACATTCATGTTAACATTTTGATGAAAAATGTGCATGTCATTTCTGGTTAGAACATACTCTTTCATTAGAAAGGAAGGTCTTCATTCTTAGACAATTGCTGGATGTGATTGAAATGTAAATAAAGTTTTTCTATTAAAAAAAAATATTTCTGCA
This sequence comes from Empidonax traillii, assembly GCF_003031625.1. NCBI lineage: Eukaryota > Metazoa > Chordata > Aves > Passeriformes > Tyrannidae > Empidonax > Empidonax traillii. Next base: position 160,460 of record NW_020956099.1, read on the forward strand.
TACCAATAGCTTTGTGATGAA
>NW_020956099.1:160773-179986 GCF_003031625.1 Empidonax traillii
AAGGAACATTCATGTTAACATTTTGATGAAAAATGTGCATGTCATTTCTGGTTAGAACATACTCTTTCATTAGAAAGGAAGGTCTTCATTCTTAGACAATTGCTGGATGTGATTGAAATGTAAATAAAGTTTTTCTATTAAAAAAAAATATTTCTGCATACCAATAGCTTTGTGATGAACTCAAATTTTTATTAGGACTCATTTATATACAAGGAAACACTTTTCAACCAGTGACTTATTTTAAATACATTTCCTATTTCATATGTTGGAATCTTATTCTGCCGCATATAACTAGATGTAACTTTTCATATTGATTATCTTTGGAAACAGCTTTCCTTTAATCCCTAGGGATTTTTATCAACATTAACCTAGACAATGGGTAAGGAACTGGATTCATATAGCTAATGTTGAAGATAAGTGACAGGAATCTGTGAGAAACTCAAAAAATTCATCCTTAATTTCTTGGTTCAGCTGGCACTATTTTGTAAACTACTAATTCTTTCTATTGTTGTCTTTATTCCAAGGGTAATGAAATATAGCTGCTTATGAAATACAGTAGTATTAATTTTCCTGTTAAACTACAAATTTATAACACCAAGTTGGGCAAAAGTGTTGATCTGTTGGAGGGTAAGAAGGTTCTGCAGAGAGATATGGAAAGGCTGGATGAATGGGCTGAGGCCAGCAACATGTGGTTCAGTAAGGCAAAGTTCCAAGCCCTGTCCTTGGGTCACAATAACCCAGTGCAGTGCTACAGGCTGGGTCAGAGTGACTGGAAAATTTCACAGTGGACAAGGACCTGGGTGTGCAGGTTGACAGCTGGTTGAACATGACTCAGCCATGTGTCCAGGTAGCCAAGAAGGTCAATGACATCTGAGCTGCATCAGAAATAGTGTAGCCAGCAGGACCAGGGAAGTGATTCTTCCCCTCTACTCAGTACTAGTGAGACCCCAATTCCAATGCTGTTCTGGCCCTCTCACTTCAAGAAATTGAGATTCTGGAGTGTGTTCAGACAATAGTAACAAAGCTGGTGAAATGTCTAGACAGTAAATCACATGGCTAAGGGAGCTGAGGTTGTTTAGCTTGGAGAAAAGGAGACTGAGGGGAGACCTTACCACTGTCTACAACTACCTGACAGGATGTTGCAAAAAGCTGGGGATTGACCACTTCTCCCAGGCAACTAGAGGAAATGGCCTCAAGTTGTGCAAAGGGAGGTTCAGGTTGGACATCAGGAAAAATATCTTCATGGAAAGGGTGATTAAGCACTAGAACAGGCTGCCCAGGGAAGTGGTGGACTCACCATCCCTGGAAGTATTCAATAAATGACTGGATGTGGCACTTAGTGCTGTGATCTAGTTGACAAGGTGGTGTTTCATCAAAAGTTGGACTTGATCTTGGAGATCTTTTCCAACCTTAATGATTCTATGATTCTGCCATACATATATTTTAATGAAGTAATCTTCTTAAAAAATTGACATTTTTTTCAGTTCTAAACACAGATGAAATATAAACTGTAGTATCATAAGAACTATTAACATGATTCATGCCCCATGATGAATGAATTCATCAAGAGTTGATAAGGGCCAGGTATTTCTTTTATAAACTTGGTGAATTAATTGTTTCCCAATATGATGATCATAGTTTAGGCAAACATTCTTTCATCCTCAACAGAACTCAGACTTGAAAATGTATCTTTTCTTATTTAATAATCATGTGTGATCATTCTTGGATAATGTATGCAGGAGTGGATGCTCCTTTTACAGTATTTCAACCACAGATTAAATCTTCTTCAAACCAAATAGTAATAAACTTGACAAAATTCAAAGTATTACTTATGCAGCAGTGGAACTTACCAACAGAAATAACCCAAAGAAGAAAATTAAAAATGCCACAGACATTGCTTTTTCCTTTTTTTACAGTTACAGTGGAAGTAGCATTTGTGGGAGAATAATGTTTCTATGAATTATGCATGTTTGATAATGCCTAGAAGGTGTAGTGAGTTTAAGAACAGGAATTTACCTTATATTGGTTATCTGTCACTAATACATTAACAAATTATATAGATGAAGACATCTGACAAACAGAAATATTATGTTGGATAGTTGTTTGGCAGATCAAGAGCATAGACAAAGACCTGTGAGCCATGGAATACTAGTAGGAGGCAGTTATACAATAAGGTTGACAATTTCACAATAAACTGTTTCACAGGAATACAGAGACAGAAGATGAAGCATCCCTTGACATCCCTCTTAAAAAAGAGAGAGAGAATAAATGGCAGGGGAAAAAAATAAAACAGAACATAGAAATAATAATCAGAGTGATAAGAGAACCCCAAAATCAATAGCAGTTGACCTACTAGTAGCTCTGAATTTGTTTGCAAGTTTTGATCAGAAGCAAGACTGTGACTTTCAAGACAAATCTATCTATCTAAATGGCTGACTCCGAAACTCTGTAGCCACATTCAAATTGCCTTTGTGAAACAATTAAGTTTAAAATCTGTTGCCAGAAGGAAAAGTGACAGCAAAACTTCAACCCTGGACATTCAGGATGCTCAGAGAACTAGATAGTAAGGTTCTCTGGGAAAACACTTTTGAAGGTGCTGGGGTCTATCAGAGCTCATAATTTTAAGCCCCACTTTCCAAGGACACAGGAGCAGGCAATTCCAAAATGTGGGAAGTCAAGCTGCTGAGGCAGGAGACTGGCTTGGCTAAGCAGTGGTCTTGTGTTGGAGCTAAGGAAAAAAACATTGTATTCCCAGTGGAAGCAAGGTCTGGTAACATGAGAGGAATAAAGAGATGCTGCTCACCACTGGAGGGAGAGAATTTGTGTGGCCAAAGCTCACCTGGAGTTGAAGTTGACCAGAAGTGTAGGAGTCAATAAAAAGAGTTTTTTCATAATACGATAATAGCAAAAGGCAGTGCAGAAATAATATTGACTCATTACAGAATGAGGATGGTCACTCACAAACAGGGACAGAGACAAGGCAGAGGTGCTTAATGCTTTCTTTGCTGCTGTCTTCAACACTGAAGACAGGCTAAGGGGGTTCCAGTGCCCTGAGCTGGACGACCATGGTTGTGAGAATGTTAAACTCCCAGCTAACCCTGAACTTATGAGGGATCTGCTGCTCCAGATGGATACCTGTAAGTCTACGGAACCTGATGGGCTTCATCTGAGAATACTCCAAGATCTGTCTGATGTCATTGCATGGCCTGTTTCAATGTTTTTTAAATGGTCAGGGGATTCTGAAGAGTTCACAATTGACTGGAAGCTGTCAAACATTATCTTGGTTTTCTAAAAGGTCAAGAAGGATTACATGGAAATAACAGGTCTGTCAGTATTACTTCAGTGCCTGGTAAAATTATGGATAAGATTATTCTGGGAAGTATTGAAAAACACCTGAAGAAATACACAGTCACTGGTCACAGCCTGCATGGTTTCATGACAGGAAAGTGCTGCTTGTCAAAATTAATTTTCTGTTATGACAAAGTAACCCACCTAGCCAATCAAGGGAAGCCAGTTGATGTAATCTTTTTGGTTTTCAGAAAGGCCTTTGATACTGTCTCACAGCATCCTTCTGGACAAAATGTCCAGTACACAGCTGGATAAACACATCACACAGTGGGTAAGCAGTTTACTCATGGGTCAAGTACAGAGGGTAATAGTGAATGCGGTAACATCACACAGGTAACCTATCACTAGTGGGGTTCTGCAGGGCTCCATCTTAGGCCCTGTGCTCTTCCACATATTCATAAATGACTTGGATGCAGGACTCCAAGATATACAAAGTAAGTTTGCCAGTGACAGTAAATTTGGAGGAACTGCTGACTCCCTTGAAGGCAGACGAGCCCTGCAGAGAGACCTCGTTAAATTAGGGAGATGGGCAATCACCAGATATATGAAGTTTAAAAGAGACAAGTGCTGGATTCCACACTGGGTGAGGGCAACCCTGCATGTACATACAAACTGGAGAATGAGATGCTGCAGAGCAGCTCTGTGGAAAGGTATCTGGGAACTCTGGTTGACAGTAAGTCAAACATGAGTCAGCGCTGTATCCTGGCTGCCAGGAGGGCCAAGCATGTCCTGGGGTGCACTAGGCATAGCATGGCCAGCTAGTCAAGGGAGGTGATTGTCCCACTCTATTCTGCGCTGGTGTGGCCTCACTGCAAGTCCAGTGTGTATGCCACAATATAAGAAAGTTTTTGGTGCCACAATATAAGAAAGACATAAAGCTAATAGAGAGTGTTCAAAGGAGGCCATGGGGATGGTGAAGGGTCTAGAAGGAAAGCTGTACTAGGACTGGCTCATATCACTTGGCTTGTTCAGCCTGGAGGAGAATGAGACAGACCTCATCGCAATCTACACGAGGGGAAGCAGAGGAGTAGGTACTCATCTCTTCTCTGTGGTGACCTGTGACAGGACCAGAGGAAATGGCATGAAGCCGTGTCAGTTCTTCACCCAGAGGATGGTTGGGCACTAGAAGAGGCTCCCCAGGGAAGTGGTGTGACTCTTGGGGATGTCCTGTTCAAGGCCAGACTTAGGCTTTGATAATTCTTCAAACTCAAAGTATTCTATGATTCTGTGAAGGGTCCTGGTTTTGTTCAGACCATGCTGAGGCCCTGTCTGGAGTAACGCTAATCGACATTGGCCAACCGAATACCAGGAGAGTGCTAATAGATAAGCAGTCTGATCTTGAGCCGGTGTCTGAGTCTGTGCCCTGTCCCTGTTTTATTCAGACTCAGACTCTGTTTCACAGAATTGTTCATTCAGAAGACATTTAGAAATTATCTAGTCTGCAAATGGAAGATAAAAATTCAGCATAATATCCACAGTTGAATTTTCATTTCTCTGGAGATAAAAAGGTAAAGTGATAACTGAAGAAAGATGAACATGTGTAAAAAATGCATAAATGAAAAAAAAAGGTTAACCTAGATACAAATTAAAAAAAAATATTAAGAAGGACAAGTAGAGAAAATATTTTTTTTCCTGAAAATAAACTGACTGGTTTAATTAGATCATTCAAAGCAATAAAATGTATTTTGACCACTGAAACTAGTAATTCTTTTACAGTATAGTCCTGTATATTTTTAATTTTTCTTTGATATATCCTGATACTGTGTGGAATTTATCCTCCCTTCATTCTTCCAAATCCTATGTGTGTTTGAAATCCTTACTCTTATCATCCACATACCATATTGAAATATGTTTAAATGCGATTTGACTTAATCTTCAAACCTAACACTCATCACTATGTTGTTGTGTAGTTACTGGTTAATTTGCTCTATGAAATATTTAATTTAAAAAATTCAAGTCTGTGGGGAAAGCAAACTTGAACTGTTTGACATTGGTCAATAGGCTGCAATTGCCTGAGCATGTTGGCAGTCATCCACAAAATTAGTCACGACATCCTGTTGACCCAGTTTGAATCCTGTGCTGAGATTATATATACTCTATTATTTGGGTTCAACTTTGGTTTAGGGAATACCATTTCCAATTTATGCAAGTTTTAATTCTGTTTTCACAGCTGTTGACTAGTTGTCTTCCTACTGCTTTTATCTTGAGAAATTTATCATGTTCTAGTCCCTTTTGATGCTTTTATTTGGCATTAGGAATAGGTTTACATTTCTTTGCCAATACTACATTCTAAGCCTCACAAAATCCTCTCATAGTCCTTCTGAGAACGCAGTGTGCTGGCTATTGAGACATTTTAGGATCACATCAATCCTCCTTCTAATGCAATAAGGTTGAGTTTTTTCCTATGCTCTTTAGCCCTTACATTATTGTTTCTTTTTTTTTTTTTTTTAAATTCACCATTTCTAAACACCTTCTCAGTTATTCCTGGAGTAATTCAACTGCAATTTAAAACAGTACCAGTGACTAATATTCCACAACAGAGGTTTGTGAAGCAAGGATATATTCTATCCTTCAGCTTCCTCAGTATCTGTTTAAAACCCAGTATCAAATAATTCCTGTAAAATATAGAGTAGAGTTTGGTAATTTTCTTGATAGGCACAGCTTAATCATTTCACATGTCTACTCCTTTCTGTAATCATGCAGGCAAATAATTCCACAGAGGTCCAAGCAGTATGTGCCAGATTTAAATTTATTCTCTTCTTCAGAGCTGATACCTGTAAGCAGCATATATCAACTGCTAATAGGTTACACAGTCAAGAGTAAGATTAACTATTCTGAACTCGTTAAGCTAAAAACAAACAAACAAAGAAACAAAAAAACCCAAACAACACAAAACATTTAGGGAAAGACCAAACTCGAGAATTTTTTTTAATAAGTAATAAAAATATTGCATATTTCCTATGGATTTCTGATATATTTCCTCCTAGTATTCCAGGGCATGTTATTTCTCTAAAAAATCTCTTTATGTAAAATACTTATGTATAAATGCACACTACTGAAATAATATTCTTCTATTTTTTAGTTAATAAATTCAAAGATTTCCTGGGATATAAATATTTATTCGAATTCTAATTGGTTTATACATTATCAAATTCAATAAATCTCTTGTAATAATAACTAATGTAAAATTTCTCTGGAAGTTTTGTATGCCAGAATCCAAGTCAGTTAGCTTACAGTGATGCAGCAGTGCTGGACAACCAAAACATAACAATACAGGATTTTTGATGCCTAAAACTATGTTGATTTCACTGAATACAAAGAGTGAAGTGGTGCAATGAGGCAATTTTTCTACTGATCACAGTCAAAGCATGTTTGATTCTACTTTCACTTTTTTCTTGTAGCTGTGACTTATATAAACTTCAGTAGAAAAAGCACCAAACATTAACTTCAATGGATTAAGCATATGCTTAACTGCTTTTTTAGATAAGTGTAGATTTAAAAGCACATTTAGAAATAAACTAGAGTCATCCTTGACTGGTTCTGAATTGGGGTTTTAATTAGTAGATTTGCTTACATGTAACTGAAATTTGTACTACAATTATGTTATTATGTAAGTATAGCTTCCCAAGAAATTAAAGTTCATCCAATCATAAAACAAGAAGAAAAAGTAGCTTCATTACTTTGACAGAACTACTAGTTTACATAATTAGAGTGTGGAGTAGATGTCTTCCCTTCATAAACCCCTTCTCTAAATCTAATGTGCAATTGGTACTCTAGATGTTCTAACAATTGAGAGCGAAATATACAAAATAAAAAAAGTTTTGTTAATTATTCTTACAGCATATCATAAAAGAAATGATGGGAACATAAAATTTGTATCTTCCTTCACTAGTGTATTCTACCTCAGCCTACCTCTGCTCTCCTGTTGTTTTCATGACCAAAGCCCCATGTCTGAGCTTTCTGTCTTGCTGATTGATTTCAGATATGTTACAATCCTGTCTGGAATCTTCTGGAGTTGAAAAGTCCATAGTTCCACTGGGACAGAGAATTATTCATATTTCAGGTTTTGTTTCTTATTGGGATGTGTCTGTTGACACATTTTCCTGTGCTAACAATAATGACAAAGGCTGGAATATTTATCATCAGAGAAGTAACCAAAATATTAAAAATTATCAAAACCTTAAATACAGCAATCCATTGCTAGTACATCATACATTTTCAATCTGACTATGATTTGAAAGACAAAGTATGTGTGTGTGTATGAAGGTGTTTATACCCCCCTAGTGTGCCTGACACAGAACAGTGTTAGTCTTACAAATATAGATGTCAATTATATGGCACCAAATTTATTTCTGAGATAAGATTTCAGCAATACTTACCAGTATTGCTGAAAGTATTCCTTGTCAGTATTGCTATATATCATATATCCATTGTTATTTCTTGGATCAATTTTCAGCATGCATGACCACTTTCAAATTTACATATCAAAATATATTTGGATGTACATGAAATTTTTTTCTTTGAGTATCCTTTGAAAAATATTTCAGAAACAATGACTGCTGACATGGTCTTCTCCTGTCTTATGATACTTGTTTGACAGGGTAAGAATTTAAATCTTTAGTTGAACAGTTATTGGTTATCAACCAAAAGATATTAATATATAGTACAGAACTGTAGAATAGAATCATGGAATCAACTGGGTTGGAAAAGACCTTGGAGATCATCAAGTCCAACCCTTGATCCAACACCACAGTGGTTACGAGACTACGACACTAAGTGCCACATCCAGTCTCATCTTAAAAACATCCAAAGACACTGAATCCACCACCTCCCTGGGTAGCCTATTCAAATGCCAGATTACCCTCTCTGTAAAGAATTTCTTTCTAACATCCAACCTAAACCTCCCGTGGCACAGCTTAAGACCATGCCCTCTTGTCCTACTGCTGGTTGCTTGGGAGAAGAGACTGACGCTCACCTGGCTACAACCTCCTCTCAGGTAGTTGTAACGAGTGATGAGGTCTCCCTTGAGCCTCCTCTTCTCCAGGCTAAACAACCCCAGCTGCCTCAGTCTCTCCTCATAGGACTTGTGTTCGAGTCCCTTCACCAGCCTTGTTGCTCTTCTCTGGACCTACTCCAGCGCCTCAATGTCTTCCTGAACTGAGGGGCCCAAACTCCCAGGTCTCTTTCTGCCTGGCTGCTCTCCAGGCACTCTGTGCCCAGCCTGGAGAGCTGCAGGGGATTGTTGTGGCCAAAGTGCAGGACCCGGCACTTGGCCTTGTTGAACCTCATCCCGTTGGAATCCCACTGTCTTTCCAGTTTGTCCAGGTCCCCCTGAAGAGTCCTTCTGCTTCCAGCAGATCAACACTCCCCCCTAGCTTGGTGTCATCTGCAAATTTGCTGATGATGGACTCAATCCCCTCATCCAGATCATCACTAAAGATATTAAACAGAACTGGACCCAACACTGACCCCTGAGGCACACCACTGGTGACCGATCACCAGCTGGATGCAGCCCCGTTCACCAGCACTCTCTGGGCCCAGCCCTCCAGCCAATTGTTAACCCAGCAGAGAGTCCATCTGTCCAAGCTGTGGGCTGCCAGCTTTTCCAGGAGTATATTATGGGAGATAGTGTCAAAGGCTTTGCTGAAGTCCAGATAGACCCCATCCACAGCCTTCCCCTCATCCACCAGGTGGGTCACCTGGTCATAAAAGGAGATCAGGTTGGTCAAACAGGACCTGCCCCTCCTAAACCTGTGCTGGCTGGCTCTGATCCCTTGTGCATCCTGTAGGTGTTGTGTGATTGCATTCAGGATGATCTGCTCCATAACCTTGCCAGGCACTGAGGTCAGGCTGACAGGCCTGGAGTTTCCCAGGTCCTCCTTGCAGCCCTTTTTGTAGATCAGCGTGACATTCGCCAACTTCCAGTCATCTGGGACCTCCCCAGTGAGCCAGGACTCTTGTTAAATGATGGAGAGTGGCTTGGCGAGCTCTTCAGTCACTCCCTCATCAACCTTGGGTGGATCCCATCTGGTCCCATAGACTTGTGAGGATCCAAGTGGCTCAGCAGGTTGCTAACTATTCCTCCTGGATTACAGGGGTGATATTTGGCTTCCTGTCTCTGTCTATCAGCTCCGGGGGCCACTTGTCCTGAGGGCAACCTGTCTTACTATTGACAATTGAGACAAAAGTATTAAGTACCTCAGCTTTTTCTTTATCTTTGGTGACTATGTTCTTTCTCCTCCATGTCCAGCAAAGAATGTAGGTTTTCCTTGCCCCTCCTTTTGCTACTGATCTATTTGTAGATGCATTTCTTGTCATCCCTGGGAGCCCCTGGTGGTCTAGAGGGTAAAGGCGCTGCACTGTCACTGCAGAGACCCGGGTTCGATTCCCGGTCGGGGCCCCTCCCCGGGGCAGATGGAGCTCGTTAGCCCTGTAAGGCAATCCATCTACGTCCTGAGGACCTCGCTGCCACCGTCCAAGCGTGCTTGGCCCCGGCGGATGAGCCTTAGGATTAAAGGGTGGGCTCAGTTCCGCACACACTGTGTCTCACCTAAAAAATCCAATGTGCAGGCTGGAAGGTGGAAAGACCTTCCCCGGTTCTTCGTTCGCAAAGACTGGCCATTATTATATCTTGTCATCCCTAACAGAAGGGACTAGATTGACTTTAAATTGTGCCTTTGTCTCTCTTATTTTCTTTCTACATGATCTAACTATATTCCTAAACTCTTCCCAAGTAGCCAGTCCTTTTTTCCATACTCAGTAAGCTCTCTTTTTTCCTTAATTTCCTTCAAAATCTCCTTGTTCAGCCAGGCTGGCCATCTTCCCCACCTGCTTACTTTTTTGTCAGACTGGGACAGCCTTCTCTTGTGCGTTCAAGACTTCCTTCTTGAAGCATGTCCAACCCTCCTGGACCCCTTTGTTTCCAAGGGCTGTTTCCCTCTGGACCAGTCTGCTGAGTAGGCTGAAATCTGCCCAGAAGTCCAGGGTTGAAATTTTATTGATGGCCCTCCTTGCATCCCTGAGTATTGAAAAGCATTATTTCATGATTACTGTGCCTCAGATGGCCTTCAACCACCACTTCTCCCACCAGTCCCTCTCTGTTAACAGCAGGTCTAGGGGGACCCCACCCCTGGTAGGCTCATTTAAAAACTGGAGCAGGAAATTATCCTCTATACACTCTAGGAATCTCCTAGACTGCCTCTTCTCTGCTGTGTTGAGTTTCCAGCAGACATCTGGCAGGTTAAAGTTGCCCACAAAAATTGTGTCAGCTTGTGTCATTCAGTATTTGAGAGCCTTGAGGCCCAAAATCTGTGGGCACTGTGTTAGGTTTTTTTAAACAAACTTTTATTCAATCTCATAAAGACATTTTTACCCTTTTCCAATATTTTGTAGAGCACATTCACAACTAGTCTATAAAAATTCTGAATATTACGTTATGAAAAATAATTATGAAAAACATTTTCATGGTTTGAAGATTTTGCTATCAATAAATACTAGAACTTGTGAGAGGGAAATACAAGTTTCCTGTGTTGAGTATTTATCAGCTGTCATTCAAGAAGACCAACAGGAATGCAGCTGACTCTCTAAAGTGAGTCTCTCAGATGACAATGATTTAGATTCTATCAATCAGCCTTGTTCCCACTGAAGAGTCCCTCCTCAACAAGTACAGGGTGACCTGTACTCACTGCCAGTCTTGAACTTACTGTTAAAGAGAAAAGGTACTTCCCTGATATGTTTACACCCCTTTTTTTTCAAAACTGTAAGGCTGCTACACCCCTGTTCCTCAAATCAAGTGTCCATCTTACCAACATATAAATTCAATATCACCTTATGAACTCAAAATTTCTGTTTATCACCCTTTTAGACCTTGGCAAGGTTAAGAGATCCCTTTATTTCCTCTTGAAAATCTTTTTAAGCCCTTGTTGTAAATGGTATATTGTGCTATGCAAAGGCAGCTCTCCAGAGGAAAGATTAAACTTCTCTATTTGGACTTCTAACAAAGAGCAGGAGGAAATATTTTCAAGAAAGAAATGTAATCACGAGACAAATCAGTACCAGCTGTAATGAACATCTGAGACCCTTAAATCCTATAGAATGAAAATGGCTTTTTGGCTCCTTCTCTGACAATGTGAAAATGGGGCTTTTGATGGGGGGTATTATCTAACTTTAATTTGATTACATCTGCAGCATACCAATTCACTGAACAGTAACTCAAAGCTATATCATGTGATCTTTTAGTTGCTTTCTAGATATATCAACTGTTGGTTATTGCAGGATTCTTTTAATTCTTTTTGGTGTGTAAACACCACTATCCATTATGAAGCCAGTGCATTAGTCTATTATTTGTGATTTAGGTACTTATTTTCATTGCAAGAAAAACTGATTTTTTTTTCTGTAGGCACAACATTATTCTTACTTCATTCATTGTCGTGATATTGACCAATGATCCAGGGGTTGTGTGTTTTTTTTTGTTTGGTTGGGGTTTTTTGTTTGGTTGGTTGGTTGGTTTTTGTTTGTTTTGGTTTTTTGTTTTGTTTTGGTTTTTTTTTGGTCTGTTTGCCCTAGCTCTTTCACTGACCCTAAAAGACAATACCAAAAAAGTAGGACTTGCTAGTGGTAAATATACCACTAGTGAAAAATTATTTTCCTCGTCTCCCTCATTCAACTTTAAAGAAGTTACTTCAAATTCATGAAGTAGTGTGAGAAACAGAATTAAGGTTTATCCTTTTATTTTTTTTTCATTTTTGTTATTAGTTTCACTATTTTTTTCAAGTCCTAGATTAGAGAAAGAAATAAACAAACTGGATATCTAAAAAAACCTCCTAAACCTCTTAACCATTCTGTAACTACTGACAGCACGAAAAACATGAACAGTGCCATAATTTCTTCTTCCATGTATTGTAGTTTAACAGGCTTCCATTTTAACCTCCAAAGTAAGAAAGACACATGATAGAAATTATGCATGACCTGAGGATGAAACTTGAAGCCAAGAATTTATGGAAAGAATCACAGATCAGATACCCTCTAGGGCTTACCCTCTCTGCTAAAAAGATTCTAAATTAATTTACTTAGCACTTACTCATCATGTGTGGTTGCTAGAGAATTTGTGAGGCATCTTAAAAGCATTGCAGGCTATTCAAGTTCAAGTAATGGAGCTTGACAAGAGAAGAGCAAATAATGTCTAGGCTAGCAGTCTTCCTGCTGGTTTTCCATTTTTCTGTTTGTGTCCAGCTTTTAACTTTTTCAAGTGGATTTTTGTTAAAGGAAGATCGATGAGGGAAGGGAGGTCAGTCAGATAGGAGAGAAGATAAAAAGAAATGAAGAAAAGAGTGGAGAATGGCATCAGTGGGAGTGAGACTGAAGCAATGACTCCAGAAAGAGTGGTGTGAGTTGGAAGAAATAGCTAAATGATACCAAGGGTATTCAGTCTGAAAATTATACGTAACCTGTATAGAGTCAATGCACAAAGGTTCCCAGGCCAACAGTAAGCACCAACCAGCTGAATTACATTTCCAGTGTTAAGATTCTTCTATCTGAGAGAACCTCTGATCGGCATAGGATGTTAGCAGAAAGGGAAAAGTGAGATTTGGCTGCATGAAAATTACCTTTAAGAATCATTCTTGAGTCTCACTGAACATATCGTGTTACAATTGGTATTTACTTTAAACTTCAGGTAAAGTGTAAAACAGCTATACCTTAGGTTTCCTTTACTTTTTTTTTTTCATCATGTGTCCATTTTAACAATTACAGAGGGAAGGAAAAGCAGTGCGGAAGAATGAGCTTTTATCGGGTCTGGCTGAGATGGAGTTTATTTCACCATAGCAGCCCCCACAGGGCTGTGCTTTACAATGGTAGTTGTAAAGGTGTTGATAACAGACTAGTATTTTGGCTACTGTTGAGTAGTGCTGGCACAGCATCTTCCCCATCCCCAGCTGAGGACAAGATCCTGACAAGGGACACAAGTAGGCCAACTGATCTAAACTAACCAAAGGGATATTCCATACCATATAACATCAACTCAGATATAAAAGCTAAGGAAAGGAGGAGGAACAGGGAGCATTTGTTGTTTACAATGTTTGTGTGATGAAGCCCTGCTCCCCAGTGAGAAGCTGGACATTGCTTGCTAATGAGAAGCAGAGAATAAACCTTTCTATTTTCCTTTCTGCTTGTGTGCACACAAACTTTCATTTTAGCTTTATTACACTGCCTTAACTTATGAGTCATTTTCCATCTTATTCTCTCTCCCCTGTCTGACTAGGAAGGGGAGTGATAGACCGACTTGGTGGGCACCTGGCATCCCGCCAAGGTCAACCCACTACAGACCTGAATCCAGGACAGGGAGCTAAGGATTTCTGGCAAAAATTCCATTTCTGATGTCATCTAGAACCATTCTTAGAGTTGACTCCTTTGCTAAAAAGAGAATGAAGTAGCAGACCATCAGAGCAGGTGTGAAGAGATAGCCATGATTCCAATATGTGTAGTTCAGGATATTTTTAGTTAAAAATTAATCAATGCAGTTTGTAACTTTTTTTAACCATTTAATTTTGGATAGATCAAGCAAATTTCCCTAGTAAAGCATTTTGTTTAATTTTTGGTTTTATTACAATTCATCTGACCTCTAACTCCTTTCAGACTCCCATCTCTTTAAGGTGTTGCAGATTTACTTTTAAATACTGCAAAAATGTTTACCAATTTAAATATCTATTCTAGAAATATTTAAAAAATAATTGTTCATTTCAGTTTATTGATAAAAGAACTAATGGGAAAATAATGAAGGAAAATGAGGAAAGTAATTTAAAATCAAAATGAAGAAAGGGTTTAAGAAAAAAAAATGGGTGTATGTTTCACGATTCAGCAGTATGCCCAAGTTTCTTCTCAACAAGCTCTAGGTGAGATACCATGAGCAGTTAAAGACTAGGATAAATTTACTTTGCTGACAGTGACTAGTATTGTGCATTGCAGATACATCCAAAAAATGAAAAAGAAAAGATTCTCCCAAATATCAGGTAATTTCTCATTGTCAATGATAAGAAGTTTATAATTGTTAAGAAAAAAAAAAAAAAAGAAAAAAGATAATATTTTCTTTTCTTTAAAATGTGATTTACTTAGAGGATTTTAGCAAATCTGGTCAGTGCAATGCAAGTGGTATTTTGCTTCTTAGTTTCAGTGAAAAAACTGAAAATAATCTAACAGTGAAAAGACAACAAAAAGATGACACATGCAAGCACTGTTCATGACCATATTTCCTCATATTTCTATTTATTCAATACATTCAAAAATCCTTCCAAATGGGAACATTCGATCCAATAGGCATTTAAAAACACAATGTAAAAAAAGGTTAGAAAGGAAGTTTGACATTCAATTTATAATGCATACAGGTTCTTTTATTGAGAAGAATATGTACATTTTACAGAGGTACACTTAGCCTTTTATCTCATTAATGTATTTTTAAAAAATACTATATGTATATGTAAAATAAGTCAGTATCAGAGTAAGAAAAAGCTTGATTTTACTGTGGAACCACATAGGACTCTACAGAGTTAAGGTCTAATGTATATCTTATCTTCCCTCCTTAATTTTATTTTATACATTTTTCATAGATAGATAGATGATAGATAGATGGATAGATAGATAGATAGATAGATAGATAGATAGATAGATAGATGTAAAATAAGAAAATCCTTAATATGTAATGTATTTTTTAACTTTTGATCTGATAACAATTTTATTTGCATCTTGCACCTTCCTTTGAAAGTGGTTCCTGAGGCCTATAAATTCACATTTTGAAAGAACAATGGAGAGATTACCATCCCTTGACTAAACATTAGTTTGTCTGGTTACTTCCATGGCCTGTTTTGTGAATACCCTACTATGATTAATTAATAATTCTCTTTAGATATGCAGATCATTCCAAGAGGTAAAATTAATATCACACTGCTCTTATGAACAGGATTTGAAACATTTCCCCACTATTACAATTATGTAGATAGAGCAGTGATATCACTTAGCAGACAGATTGCTTTAGAACACATAAAAAGAAAAATCTGGTTTTAAAACAAATCACCTTGGGAAGACACAAAAATATAATATTAAAAATATATTTTTAGGCTATATATTGATTTGAGGGTACCTCTTACGTCCCCAGACTGTAAAAATCAGCCACTGTGCTGAGGAAGTCACATATATAAAATCAATAGGAAACCTTAAGGAGAGGCTGCAGAGTTAGTCTCACAAGGAGATACAGCTATTCATTTCATATCCAGAGGATGGAAACCTATCCTGAGACAGATCCTTTAAAAAGTCAAAGCCTTTTCTTTTAAAATAAAGCTGTGATATGATGTCATCTACCAGCAAATTCACATCACTTTACCCATGAAGAGTGCTCAAACAAAAGATAGGACATTTTTCTTTAGAAAAGATGACATTTTTATTTATTTGCCAGATTAAGATTTTCAGCTATACAAAGGAGAATTCAAAATGCATTAGAAACACACCGCACATGACTGTGCAACCTTGTGGGGTGGGCACTCATCAGGGAAATAACTATGGGTTTCTTGTCAAGTCTGTTCATCTTTATTCTCCAGATGACTGATTAATAAAAAGCATAAAAGAACCTCTTGAAGCAAAGACAGAATTTTTGAACACTATAAATGCTGAATTATAGAATAATGTAAATTCTATTGCTTTTAACTCCCCACCAATTTCTTCTTTCACCTCTTTCTGTATATTCTTATGAGTCATACAATATTACCTGTAGAGTAGCAGACAAAGAAGTAGGGAGAGCTTCCCCTAGCTAACCTTAGGCCACAGTACACACTAAAAGTAAAAAAAAAAACCAAAACTTCAGAACTGTGAGAATTTTAAACCCCTAACCTGAGGAGGTCACAAATGCTACAAATCTTGAACATATTTTTAGTTCATTGAGAGCTCTACTGTCAATGTCCATCAGTTGTTATTAGAAAATGCATATTAAATGTCCTTTGGAGATCTCTTGTACTTGCCTGCTTTTAGGCATGTGACAGCTGCTGAGCTGCGTAGACTGCAGCAGTTTTGGTTCATTTTAGTGAGAAAGTCACACTCAGCACCGGGGAAGTTTCAGTCAAAAGAGGAGACTTAAGGTGAGGTTTAAACATCTGCAAGATCAGACTTTTTACTGTCATTTATAGCTTCAGTCTATAAAATCTGTCTATATCTTTCATTTAATATATGCCTTCCTGTCCTTGGGATATACAGATCTAACAATTTACAATTCACCACAGCAGGGTAAAGAGAAAACCAAAAACAATACAACAGAAAAAAAACACCCTTGAGGTAGAAATGAAAACAAAATAAAAATATGATCTGTTTTTTTCAAGGCAAAGCAATATGTTATTTTTATTCCCTAGCTTAGTAGCAAGTTATTTTGTTTGCTTAAATTGTTCAATCGTTTTTTTTAGAACAAGCCAGAATTTGGCCTGTTTCTTCTGTCTAAGACAAGCAGTCAATTTTAATTAACTCAGTGTGCAGGAGTCTTTGGCATTTGTGGAAACTGGGCACACAGCCAATCCCCAAAGCACCTCTGATCAGTCTGCCTGAAAAGAAGTAAAGAAGAAGAAGATGTTTGCTTAGAGAGCTTAGACTTATCGTCTGAAATCTCAACAGCTGGAAATAAAATTAATTACGCAGTCCTGCCTTCTTTACCAATCAGTGTGGCACCCTTAAATTCCCTGAAATTACTCATATGAGTAAGTACAAGGTAGCCTGTGTTCTAGACATGCTGTTTACTGTATGGAAATGTTGATATACCATTTCAGCATTCATGTTTCTGTTGAGTTCAGTATAACTAGAGTACTGAAAGTAAAAATAATAATACCCCATATGTTGTTTAAATTAATGAATATCTGTGCTCATGCATGCAGCATTTAAAAAGCTTTGGTGAAACAATTTTTCAGGGCACAGGGAAAAATTGTCAAGTATTTTCTTTGATGCATTTTGGACTAACTCCATGAGACATCATTAAGTTGGTAGGAGATGTACATTAAATTTTCAAAGAGCCAGCATCTTTTATTCTTTTCTTGAATGTGAAATGTGGAATCTTCAGTATGTGCAAACTTTCCTCTACTCCTCTTCTGAAGCAGCATGTGTATGAATGGTAAAGCAGTATGTGTGTGAATATAGGTAATTTATTTTACAACTGACTAAACCTAGAAATAACAGTGTAACCTTTTAAAATTTGCAGTGAGGGTTTCTAAAAAAAAAAAAAAAGCATTTTATCTAAGTAATCAAATAATTATATTTAGCTCATTGCAGCAAATTCTAATCTAAGAAAATGGAAGTTTGTTTTTCTCCTAAAAATATAGAAATCAGATGAAAATATGCTGTGTACAGAACACTGCTTGCATTATTCAAATCCTTTTTAGACAAAAAATGTTTACAGTGTTGAAATTTAAAGCAAAGATTAAAATTGTCCCTTGACACTATTAAATGCAAACTCTTACTAGATTTTTTAAAGAACATTTTAAAAAAGAAAAAAAAGCCCACCACTGTTAAAGAAGATCTGAATCAACTACACTCTAGCCATTATATTTGATAGTCAGTGTCAAACCCTCTTCCCTATGTTTAAACATTTCTCTTGATTTTGCAAAATTGCTTTTGATAAAGATGATTTTCATCAAGATACAAATGGAAAGGATGTGAAATGAAAAACTATTAACCTGTGTGAGCCCAGCAAATGCAGACTCTCAAAACCTGTAACATTAACAGTCTCAGTAAAGGGTTCACTACTAAAGAATCCACTGCAGAGCTGGGACTCCAGTTTTTGGGAGGAAATTTGTGCAAAAGCTTCAAGATCCAATGTTTGACCCTTCTGCCTATTTACATAAGCAGTGAGAAAATTTTCCACATAGTGCTTTAACATCTCCAGTTTAAAATGAAGCTGCACTGAGATTTGGGAAAAGGTATATATTTTCTTGATCTGAGCCCAGAGAAATGAAAGCCTAGCTTTTCTTTCCTGGTCCTTGTATTCTCTAAAAGTCATCATTCCATAGCTGTAAATTTTTACTCCATTTTTCTCCCACTTTTTTTAACACATCTCTTTCATTAATAAATCTGAAATGTACCTAACCTAACTACAGTTTGCTGCTTCAGTTAAAAAAAAAACTACCATGAATTTCGTAATGGTGAAACATGCATTGTAAATTCAAGTCATGGACCTTTGTATTTCTATGCAACTCTGTAAGAGACATAGCACACTGATGAGTAACATAAGACATAATAATCTTTTTGGGTTTTTTAAAGAATCACAGACCTTCTGTGAACTGTTTGTGCTATAGTTTCCAATACAGGTGAAACTATAAAATATGTAACATTTGCCTGACAAAGGGCTTGTATCCTAAAAGAATCAGGCTCTAGTGACTTTTCTTTTATGATCCACTATGCTATGGATTTACCTGAGATTCCAGTTGAAGCTAGTGATATAAGATTTATTACTGAAAACTGCTTAGTGAAACTTCAGCCAAGAATTCTGTGATTCCATATTGCCTCCAAAAAACTATCTTTCTCCATAAATTCAAAATGCAAAAAATTTCTAATCTATAACTAATGAGGGAAGCCAAATATATGCTCTGTTTCAAAATCTTTGGCTGCATCACTATTTAATAACTTTATTAGAAGAGCTGTACATATTTATCTCTTGTTGCTTTGTCCTAGCTGACAAAAAACTGGAAGACTACATTCAGTTTTGAAATCTAAAAGAGTACTGGTAGCAGTCTTTTGTGAGATTATCAGTAAAATCACAGAGTTTTATTAGTACTGCCAGCATCTTACTCAGAACACTGTCAGAATGAACACATGAATGTCTGTATGTTCTGACTCCCAGGATACACTG
>NW_020956099.1:180731-184907 GCF_003031625.1 Empidonax traillii
GCTGACAAAAAACTGGAAGACTACATTCAGTTTTGAAATCTAAAAGAGTACTGGTAGCAGTCTTTTGTGAGATTATCAGTAAAATCACAGAGTTTTATTAGTACTGCCAGCATCTTACTCAGAACACTGTCAGAATGAACACATGAATGTCTGTATGTTCTGACTCCCAGGATACACTGTCCTATTTCAGTAACATGAGACATCGCAAGTTCTTCAGAGTAGAGAATGTCTTGTAGCGTGCATGCTTTTATCATTCTCCACCTGATGATGAGTTAGACATAAAGCAGTCTCAAAGATCCATACAGAGATTTATATCAGCACATACAGTGTGATTCATAAATATAACATCAGAGACTAAAACAGCCCCAGCATCAATTAATGTCCTCAAACCACCTGCTAAAGTCTACACAATATAATTCAAGTTACGCTGTTCATTGGATATTTCTCAAGGTTTTGCACATTTTCTTAAGCTGTATTTCTCACGTTACAGAAAAAGATCTGAGATATCAGGCTCAGGGTGCAATAGGTCTGTATCATGTCCCTTCACATTCAAAAATCAAAAAGCCGTCTGAGACATGGAGTAGAAGACAAAGCAAGAGAAATGTACCAGTGGTAACATTATACAACATGCTTACTAGTCTTTTATATGCCTGTCTCTATAAAAACAATAATTTTTTTTTTACACAGTTATTGAAATTAAATATATTAGGCATTGACTCCCAATTAGGCAACAAAAAATCTATCACTATAATTATTAGAAAGATTCCTGATGTGGGCACGACTTGTTTGTCATTTGAGTTCCTGAAGACAAAAAAGCAAATAATTTCAAATTACTTTGAGGCATGACTAGTTTAGCCATGGCTGTTGTAGGATACAGTCAGCTGCATCTCCAGTATAGTCTTTGTTGCCCTGAAGATTCTAGATAATATGAATTGTAGCCTATAGCTCTTAGAAGAATCAAAAAGTAGGTCTTCTCAGGGAATGATTTCGTGTTTTTCTATTTTGTTTTAAATACTGGAACTTGCAAAAACTGCATGTAGGAAAACTCACAAGTTTAAAGCACATTTAAACATTGTATTTTTGAAACTCACAAATACTGACTTGTCAAAAAGCTGTTAAAGGAATAGAAAGTATAAAGTGTAAACTGTGAAAGGAAAATGCTTTTGAATTCTAAAACAAGTTGCTAAAATAGCTTAAAATACATTGACAGCAAACAGCAAACCCTTACATTTCTAAAGTTGATTTTATAATAGGAAATATTCAGATCTTTCCAAGAATGCCTCCATACTGCTGTCTCTTCATACATTTTTATGCTTATCTCATCTTTGAAAAACATACCTAATGGAAATGACAGAACACATTTTTTCCCCTATAATAGATAATAGTTTTAACCTGTGATTATGACAGTGCAGAGGCCCAACAGTACTTAATTTCCAAAGGATAATCATCATAACTACAGCAGAACCTACAAAACTGCCTAATATCTATATGAAATGGTGATTTCCTTAGAATAAAAACAGTTAAGAAAACACAGTAATATTTGCGAACTGTAGTGACCTTTCTCAAAATCCAATAAATTGCTGTGGAAGAGCTCACATTTGTGATCGTAGACAATTAACTGTACCATAATATGTGTAAAACCCCAAGAAAATATCTAAGTTCATAGTGTTTTCTGAAGCTGCAGTTGCACCCAAACTCTCTTGAGAATTACTTGCGTGAGCAATCATGTCTGGCAGCACAAACTTCAATACAGCCTGAAAAATCTTTACAGGCACTGAAAAAATTATTTCTGCCCAGCTTATTGTCCACTTAAGTGAGCTCATTTAAAAAACTTACTCAGATATGCCTATACTGTTGATATACTATATCAACTTTTGGGTGTTGGACAAGAAACTTCTTTGGTGATATAAATAATCATCAAAGTCATAGCATAATTTTATTGTGCCACCATCATCTTCAAAAATAGATTTGTTCAATAAAGTTTTTTGGTTGATATTCAAAACCAATGGAGACGTAACCAACTGCTGGATGATTGAGCGAGTTGAATAGTAATGGGTGAAACATTTTGAGTAAGAAAATTTCAAAGTTTTGGGTAGCCTATATGCGCACATAAGAAGGTGTAAGTAAAATCTAATTAAACAAAACTATGAGAAATTGATTAAAATCTGAAACTGAATCAGGCTATAATTAATCATTCTAGAGTTGTAAAAAATAGTTATATATTAGCCATTAAAAATAAGTGAAAAAAAGTTTAATGGCTTAAATTGAGGTTTAAAAATCTCATTAGTGCCTAAATCTATTCCAGTAGAGGAGACATTAAATACATTGATTCAACTCTAGAAGATTTACTAAAGTATCAGGAAGGTTTAATTAAGTAGAGGAAGTAAAAGGAAAAAACTCTCAAATGACACAATATAATCTGAAGTAAAGTTAAATATTATTAGGAAACTAGTCCTCAATAGACCTAAAGGTTATGGGACAGTTTAATTTAATAAATTGAGGTATTGTTAAAAAAAATCTAACTGGCAAAAGTGTCAGTAGAAACATCAAGGGTGTTAGAAATGTTAAAACATCTGACTAGGATTCAAACCTAACTTTGTGGGAAACAACACTAGTTGCTATTAACCTTTAATCTATTATTGCAAGAGAGAAAGCAAGTGTCCATCGGACAATTCATCATTCAAAAACTGCAGGACACTATCATTGCTTTATTTTAATCATCAGTGTATAGTGAGTAAACCCTGGCAGTGGGTAAAAGTGAGCTGAATATAATTTCTTTATTATAATTTCTGTTGGGCTGTTGATACTGGGCTAAATCAGTCAGAAGGACATTTCTCATTGACTTAATCAGATTTTGAAACATATTCAGAATTATAGAACATGAAGTTTCTCTTAGATTAAATACAGTAAGAGTTATAATGTAAATATCCTCTTACTTGGCTTTAACCATCCTAAAATTAGACCTTTTTTTGGTTTTGTTTAGAAGTGGTATTTTTTACTTCCTCAATATTCTACAGAGATAGACAGATGCAATTAAAATGTAATTCATTCCACCCTAAGGGAAGTTCAGTTGATCATACATCGTATCCATATGAATGTGTTGGGACCCAACAGTAGTGAGGTTGTGAAGCAGATTCCCCACTCACCCCTGCATCCCATTGACTGACTCAACTTGTAGGGCAATTTGGTGAGCAAAAGCTTGATTCTTTTCTCATAGGTCCAAATGTGATGCTCCAGTCTGGGCACACATGAAGGTGGTCCTATTCTTCCTGGAATCAAACTGTACATATGCTCCAGATTGAATTTAATCTGAAGAGGAATCACTTAGCTGCATAAAGTGTAAGCATATGGGCCTGAGCACCAAGTGCTTTGATCTATAACCGCAACAATGTACTTCCTAGTGTAGATATAGCTGTGTAAATTTAGACTCCAGTTAGATGAGATACAGATCATATGACCTGAACTTGTATGTAACTGGTCTCTAATGAAAGACTTCAGAACTAATATGAAAGCAGAAGAAAGTTTTGCTAAAAACATTAATTCTCATATCCAGATTCAGAGTTATTTTGGGAAAGGGGTGAATTACTGTTGCAGAACAAATTTGCAATCTTTTATCATGGGGGAAGCAAAAAGATATAAGTATATCTTTGTTATAAGATATGTTCCATACTTGAAATAGGTGAGTTAGCCCATGTTCAAGATTTAAAAAGATGGGACCAAGCGTGCTGTCCATGCTGAATATTCTTCTGCTCATTCCAGCATTTCATAGTTTTAAGAAGCTGAAAGTATTTCTGCTGTATTTAAACTTATACTAGCTTTAAGAAGTACTTAATATTTTTTCCTGTAAAAATTTTACTAAAAAAAAAATGAACATTATAGCCTTCAAATTTTCTTAATATCCTCTGAAAAACAGCCTATGAGTTTTGTTAGAAATTCAGAAGAACTGAGTTTCATCTTTTAATGAAAACTAAGCTTTTAAATTTGTAGCTTATAACCATTTCCTTGCTTCATAAATCCTGTGTAGTAGCCCTTATTAGCTAGACAAACACAAGGCTGTTTTTGGCCAAGGTTGATTCAGTGGGCCAAACTGATTTAAAGCTGAAGTCAGAAAGCTTAGAAAACATGTTAATAAAATAATTAAAAATTTTTCTAGAAGACAGGATGATGTGAGACAAA
>NW_020956099.1:185715-203825 GCF_003031625.1 Empidonax traillii
TTTCCTTGCTTCATAAATCCTGTGTAGTAGCCCTTATTAGCTAGACAAACACAAGGCTGTTTTTGGCCAAGGTTGATTCAGTGGGCCAAACTGATTTAAAGCTGAAGTCAGAAAGCTTAGAAAACATGTTAATAAAATAATTAAAAATTTTTCTAGAAGACAGGATGATGTGAGACAAAAAAGGTGACAACACTTTTTTTCCATGATAGTATGTTTATTTTTTAAATCATAGAATCAGTTAAGTACATCCAACCAAGCTACTAAGGTAGATTGGAAATGTGTCTAATAATCTATCTATTAATAGATAGAGTTGACTCATGTAATGTAAAAATTGTCACTATTTAAGCACAGGTTAAAGGTCCTTTTGGAAAGAAATATGTATTTTTACACCTTCAGAATGCTTATATAAGCAATTGTCACACATCTGTCTTAAGCAACTACAGAATTTCAAAATTGGAAAATATAATTTGATCATCTGCATCCACTCAACTTTTTTTGTTTGGTTGGTTTTTGACCCCATGCTCTTCAGGTATTTGTCTGGAGTGTTTAAAAATTCTAATCAAAATAATTCCTTATTTTTAAATGATAATCTAATAACTACAATCACTATTATCCCTGCTGAGTAAGACAGTTCACAATGTGCCTAATTTTAAGCATTCAAAAAGCATCACTGAGTTCAGTCAGACTGCCAGACTTGACATTATGGCCATGTTTAAATGCCTTGTCAACTCAGAGTGCTACAATAATGAGAAAACTTGTCAGTCTAAGGAAAAATAGATCCTGGCCTACATCATTTAAATATGTGTTAAAATTTACAATGATCTTTCTTGAGAGTATCATGCATCATAACTCATAATTTAAAATTCTTTGTTCATGTGCATAAAAAGTTAAAATATCAGTACCAACCTTGAATGAAAATAGTTGCTGATTATTATAGTTAAACTATATTATGGTAATTTATTATTATACGTAAACTAAGCCTGAAGTTTAAACTAAGCATTTCAAAAGAATTCAGTGTGTAACTAATTTGATTTTTAAACTGAAGCAGCATACAATTAAAAAAAAATTCAGTAGTCATCTACAAAATCTGAAAATTTAAGTATGTGTTAGTATACTTGAACATCTGTATCAGTCAAGATATAAAAAATGTTGCCAGGTGATTGAAATTATAAAAAGGAATATTTAGGGTGCATAATGAAAGCAGAAATAAGTAGATCAAGGATTAAAGGAATCACAAAGTTTCAAAATTTTTACTATCTTGAATACCACATTCCTAAATATTTGTTGTACATGTCTATAATATTAGTATCTTAAAGACCCCAGCTTTATAAGGGGTTATGTTCCAGAAAAGGTAAGCTATTAAAAAGTCAACCAATTGAAATTATCATTCTTTTAAAATTTGGAGATCTGAATTGGACTGATGACTGAAATACGGATTTTGTAGTCAAAGGTTTTTACAGTGCAATTTCCTTAAAAAAGAAGGACAGACAAGTTGTTTTGGCTTTTGTTTTTGTTTTTCTTTAATTATGCATTCTGGGAATTAAACTATGCTACTGATGAAGATACAAAGGGTCTCGATTTGCCATTCAGGGCAGTCTGGCCATGCAATAGTAATTAATTCAACTTGCAATCACACACTGTTAGCTTGAATCCAGAGCTTGGTAGAAAACACAGGCAAAAACATTCGTGCAATCTGCTTTTCCAAAGGGCTTTAACTGGGGAAAATACAAATGAGTGAGGTAGAAAATTCATATAATATTCAGATTATTTTCTAAAAGATTAATTGTTGAACAAACATGCTTTGGTGGAGGGGTTCTTATAGTTGGTAACAGATGAGATGTGATTGAGAATAAAGATACTGGATGAGTGAGACTCTGGGATATGTGAGAGGAATAGATGGCAGGGTAGCTGAGAGATTAGATATAGGAAGATCTATATGGCAGATTTGCTTGCCCCTCTTCAGCAGTCGCACTCTGGGTCAAGTGGTTTTCACTGCTTTTAGATTTCTATAGTATTGCTCCTGAGGTCCCTTTTTAACAGGGTGCCATTTAAAACTGCTTTGAGGGAAGTAAAACACTATTTATTAGAAATATTGACAGCTGCTTGACAGATGTTGCCTTCTAAACTGTACTTGAGGTAACTGTGCACAGTTTTTACTGCTCTCAGTTTTACTAAAGCAGCTGAGACATAGTCATAATATTGGGATTTTTTTTTTTTCCAAAATACTGGAGTTGTTACAGCCACTCCAGAAAAATAATCTTTCAGGATATCCCAGTACAGACTGGGATAGGATATTTGGCTATTTGAGATCCTCACTTTCCCCATAGTCGGTATACTTTGCTGGCCTTCCTTCACAGAGACTCAGATGCATTGCCATGAAAAAAAATTCTGATGTAAGTTTATAGTTGGTAAGGAATGGTGTGACAGCTCTCCGGGGAGAGTGCCTTCCTGCAGTGGAATTGCAAAGTGTATACAGATGCTTGCAGGAAAGAAATAAAAATATCATTTATTTGATGATTCATAAAAGGTTCTCAGAACATTTTATTGCCTAAATATTTGATCACTGCAGCTCAGAGAAGGACTGTAAATTTGTTAGTTTGTCCTAAATTCTGTATAAATGTTACAGTAAGGGAATACCTTGAGCACAAATTCTAACAGAAGTGACATTCTGAGTTGCCCAAGTGTCTTAAAGTCATTAGCCTGGACTAATCTTGCCAAACTTTAGCAAGGAAGACATCCAAGGTGATGAAAGTGACATAGATCTTACATCGTATGAACTGTCTTTTGGAAGTGCCCATTTCCCTCCTTAACTACAAAGGAGATGCAGCAACAAAAGAGTGTCAGGTACTTCAAGGTACAGGGGACAAATGTGAATGACAATGTCTACAGCTAGCAACATATGGCTGAGATGTCTTTTGAAAAGTTTAGCTTCTGTTCACATACGCTGCAATGTTAGCCTTATTGCTTGACATTCACCGTATCAAAATCAGCAGAAAGTGAATATCCCTGCTGGTGTCTTGCCAGAACATGGAGGCTAACTTCACCTCATGAGGAAAAAGAGACTACTAGCAGTTAGGCCTTCATGTGATGCTGATTCTCTTATGCGTAGAAATAAGCAGGTAATTAACAAGATTCAAATTATAATCAGAAGGAACTGCAGATTAGGATATGCACAAATAATAAAAAAATAATTTTCTAATATGCAACTTTCAATAATTTTTCGAAAATTCATGACTGACTCAATCAGCTTGTTTTATCTCTTTTATCCCATAGACATGGTGATGATTCATGCTTGTTACTGTCAGAGCATAGATAGCAGTTTATATAACATTCAATAGCTTTTGATACTAAAACAAATGGTTAAATCCAAGCTTCATCTGATAGCTTATTTTCTCTAAAAATTTGCTAAATAAGCAAAGCATAAAATTAATTATATTTTAATTAAATTTCTGAAGTTAATCACTATAGAGAGTCCCTGATAAAATAGAACATGGGGGGGCACTGGATAACAGATAACGAAACATTGCAATGAAATTAAAGTTTGAGTGGCTTTAAAATGACTTACAGATAATGTTTGTAGGTAAGCTCTGATCAGATGTTGTCAACAGCTTTACAGCATCACTCTGGTCATATTACCAAAGGTTTGTTAGACTATTGAAAAGCTGTAGAAAATTCACGGTTCTCTAATTCCCAGAGTTTTGATATTCTGCCAATAGGATACATTTCTTCCTTCTTACTTTGAATCATCTTTTAGTCTTTACATGGAAAGTTGGGAGCTTATGTCAAGACCTAATCACTAGTGAGATATTAGCTGTATATCAAAAGATAAAAGAAGGAGGTAATCTCATATATTTAAATGTAGGTCTCATCACTTAAATTAAAATAGCAGTAAAATGGTTACAGTACAGTATAAAAATGAAAGTCATGAACCAACTCCTTTTATTTTTGTCCATGTATCTTGAAATCAGTGTTCTTTCTTTTGTACATTCGGATCTCCACTTTTTAGTTTTTCTCTTTTTTTTGTTGATTGTCTTTATTTTTCTTAATTTTTTTCTTCTTCTCTCTGTATACCTTTTTTTTTTTTTTTTTACCCAGTGAGTAACCACAGCTGCTGCATCACAAGCTTCTGTAAAATTTACTGTTCCTACCATTGTTCACTTAGCTACTTCCTCTAGTTCCTCCTCCCATGTGTTGTTGTACTTCATTTTTCTCAGTTTGGTCATATCAGTAGTTATTTTTCCATCATTCCTTCTATTAAATATTTCAACCACTATTTTTTCTTGTGTGACATCTAAAATTTACCAGACATTCAGTTAAAATTCATCTTACCTTTGTTTCTACAACTTGAAGATCAGACACAAGATCATTGAATGGATGTAGTTGACAACAGGATCAGTTAGTGGAAAGGTCAAGAAGAGAATTTTTTCATTTCTTACTCCTACATAATGAGTGAGTGAACAGGAACATGGAAACTATTTCTATTTTTAATTAGTAACCTGTCAGAAATGTCTGCTTATTAGTAAATTGAAAGAGGAACTTCTGAGATGGTAGATAGGTTCTTAAATTACATTTTTTACTTCACGACGAAAATAGATCACAATGTATCTGTGAATATCAGATTCATAAATGCAACATGTGTTTATCTGATATGAATTTCTGTATACTAATCAACTTACCTCTTCTCTTTGAGCTGCATTATCAGCTGCTATTTGATTTGAAAGCTGTTCTTGAACATCCAAGCACACATAACAGCTGATTTTCCAAGATATCTGGAAGAGTACAGAACATGACAGCTATAAGAAAGAAGACTGAACACTCTACTCTTGAATGCAAAGCAGTTATTACCAAATCAGGTAGACATGAAGAGACTAGGAAGTGAAAACATTGACTAAAATGACCAAGTGTTGACTTCTAAAAGTATTCACTTAAAATTCATCTTTTAGGAATCCTATTTTCTACAGGTGTATTTGTGCCTTCATTTGTATCTCAGAGCTTTTGAGGATTGTGTTTCTTTTACTTCTGCAATAAAATTGAGATTTTTAGATAGAAGCATGATTGGCTGCACTGATTTGCTACCAATTTCCAAAAGGCAAATCAAGATTTTTAAAATTTTTTTTGTGTGATTTTAGATGTTCATTTTGACTCAGTAATTTATTCCGTTTTAGATGCACAGAATCAGGCTTTTTTTTTTTCCCCCTCACTAAATCAATAGCAGGAGATAAATCTTTGACTGCAAAACTCTTTTTGACAAAGTCCAGAGAATCAGAAAGAATGAATCTGCAGGAAGTTCCATACTTGTATGAAAGGTTAGGCTTTTGTTTAATTTCTCTGGCATTGTTGAAGTTATATTATATGTAAAGGCAACTTCTCAGAATGCAATAATTTTTACTTTTCTTGGACAGAAATATGTAAGTCTATGTTGTACACTTACATATATTTATAATAATCTGAATTTTTAATTTCATATTGTCTAAACAGTACAGGTAGAATCCTGTTAACTTAAATCCTAATTTTATCTGCCTTCATCTTTCTTTTATGTAGTTCATATACATATATGCACATTTCTGCAGGTATATTTCTGCTTAAGGTAACAAATCTGTATATCTCCCATGCAAAGGGACATGTCACTGTATTAAATACTCTGCCTTTCCAGCATTTGTGCAGATCTTTGTTGAAGGAATGTTGCAGATATTCATGACATGTATGATATTCATGGCATTTATGACAGGATCAGCTGCTAATTGTGTTTTTGTTTCAGTAAGCCAACATCCAGACTGCTCAGAGAAGTGTTAAAAGCTCTCACAATTTCTAGGGGGGATTTCCAAATGGAAAACAGGAACATGAAGAAGTTTTAGTGCAGCTGCCATGAGTTTTGGATTTCTATTTGAAACAATTGAAAGACACATCGCGTTTTGCTTTGTTGGTTCTTTCACTTCATCTTAACCCTGTTTTAGGCTTCAGAGCGGGTTCCTTTCTAGCCCTAACCTTTCCTTCCTTTTCGATGATAAATGCAAAGGACAGGATGACTCAGCTACCAGATTACTTTTTAACTTCTCATAATAAAGTAAGTGAATTCTTTCTTGAAAAAGCTTTTTCCCTTCTTCAAAATGAAAACTTGATAGAATAGTATGAATAAGAAAACTGATAAGTCATACTGAAAGAAACTTTCTTTCTGGGCATTGAAGGCATTAACGAAAACATGAAATATACTTTCTTAGGTAAGTTATCTGGCTTGATTGAAACTACGACTGAAAATACTGATAAGAAGTAGAATTAGAAATAATTAAAAGATTTATTATTTAATAAAAGAGATATTCACAGGGAACAAATTAAAAAAAGTAAAAATAATAATAAAGCAAACAAACCAACACCAAAACAAAACAAACAAACAAACAAAACCATCCAAACCAACCAATCAAACAAAACCGAAAATGACAAAACCCCAAAAACCAAACCAAACCAAACCAAACAAAAAAAAAAAACAAAAACAAAACTAAAAACACAGATCACCCTTAACCAATTTACTTATATTTTTTAGATTGCTATGAGTTAGATTAATAAATATTATTTTTAATGACATTATTATTGATTTCATCTCCATTACAAGGTAGGATTTGAACTGATCTGTAAAAATAAGAAGCAAGTAAGAATGGAGAAGGTTTAGTAAGTAGAATATGTAGACAGTGCTAAAAAAAGGAGTTTACAACCGGAGATGAGAAAGAGATTATTATTTGCCTTTGTTAGTCACTGAAATAATTTCATGTTAAACAGTGTAAGTTTATAAATTTACAGGTTTTGTGCCTAAGCATTCTATCATCATCTCATTCTTGCATTGAACAGTAAATTTTCTGTGGGAATTCAGAAAGTTGTCTTATTAAAGCATATGTGACCACAGTAGAAAAAAGTAATAAATTCTTCATCAATTATGTTAATTAATTCTATAATCTCATTTAATCTTGGGAAAGAGGGATTCTTCAAGAAAGATGTAAAAAATTTAAATAGAATTATGAAAAGAGAGCTTGATGGAGTGGTGGACTCAGTTATGGATGTCCGTACATAATTTTGATAAAACAAATAAAAATAAAAAATGGAGATTTCTCAGCTGATGTTATCGGTATCTTCAAGACTTTAAATATTTGATCAGACTGCATTTGTGTATCTGAATACAACTAGGATGGGACTATGTAGTGTTGATTGTACAAACACTGTGCTGGTGTCTTCAAATATTATGTGGAGAAAATACGTAACTTGGATAGAGGATGGTTAGCAAGAGAAACTTCTCGAAGGATGCTACTCTTTTTTGCTAACTTTTTTTTATAAGTAAGCTAAGAATGCTGACAATTATTCACATTATAAGAAATTTAGATGCTGATATTAGTGCTTAAGAAATCACTTTCAGTTTTATATTTCTAATATATTTTAACTACTTACTGTTAAGCATGCATATTTAACTGATGGAGTATTGACAGACCAGTTTCTTATTGAACAGCTGAAAAAGTGCACAATTTCTTAAACCTAATGGAAAGGTAAAAATGTGCAAAGCACCAGGAAGTTTGTTAGTTTGATTTTTGATGTACAAATGGAAACACTCTATGAAGTGAATTAAGGCTTAAAGCAGGATTGGAAGTGGAGTAGCATGCTTACTAGTGTTTTTATATGTCTTTGAAACTGAGGTTAGGAGATGAGATCAGTGGGGAGGGGGGGGGGAAGTAAGTTATAATAATGATATAAATTCTGATTTTTTCCTAATAAATTTAGTAGTAAAAGAGTTCTGTGAAACCTAGAGACTTATGAACAAAATAATTAAAATTATTAGAATCAATGATTTTAGCTTTGAAAGACATAGAAAGTGCTTGTTTTAATAGTATCACAAATACCTAAAGAGAGTGGAGTTGATGTCTTAATATGAGACAAATTCATCCGCATGGACATTTTTCACACTGGCTGTAAAAAACAGTGGAAGGAAAGCTAAGATACTTCAGAGCAATTACTCCTGATTGATCATAATTATGGCAGGCAAATGAACCTGATCATCTGTATCATTGTCAGATGCAGGCTTGATAATTATTGCTGCTGTATAGAATACTGTACTGTAAAACAACATGTTGTTGTTGTTGTCCAAAAGCAGAGGTATATAGATATTTATTCTGTCAGGAACAAGTAGATTTATATGTTTGTTCTTTGTAGATGGTTGGTATACTGGTGGGATAGCATGCACTGTGATTACTTTGTTTTGCTTGGTGATCTCCTGAGGATCTGTTTACATAGGAGAGTAAGTTACATCTCAAAGTAATTTGGAGCATGTGAAATAATTATTTAAGATATCAGTTCCCCCAGGCTTGCATCTGAAATCAAGGACAATTATTTTAATTAATAAGTAAAGTACACTGTTTTGACAAAAGTCCATTTTTAACTCCTTTCCCTTGTATTTTTTTCCACTTTTTCAAGGAATTTATCCTTGTGATAAGAAATAGATGATGAAGGACTTTATTTTTCCTCCATATGTTTGTTTTATAATGAAGCTAAAACTTCATTGGTACAAAGAAACAAAACAGCTGTTTCATCATCTCATTTTGTGGAGAGTTTCAGGTTTCAGTAACTTATTCCAGTCTGCATAAGATAGATGGCTGAGTTTAGATCAGATAATTGAATAAAAAGTGCTGTTTCTGTGGCTACTCACAAGTACAGTTCAGAACTCATTTCTCTCCGAAGCTTAAGGTGAAAAGTGCAGAGCTTCATTTCCAGATTTTGTCTCACTGAGAACTTTGTTTATCAATTAGAACACATGTAAGGAGTCATTGTCCATGATCACCTTTAGGAGTTGTACAAGAACATTTGTATGATTGCTCACTGAGCCATCGAAGTGTGAAATTCAATCATTTACCAGTTATGGATTTCTACTTTGCTTACCAGCTCTTGTACAATATTGCTCAAATGAATTATTAAAATTAATATCTCCTCTTATCCCTGCATTCTCCTCCTTCCTAGATGTGCTCCTTTAGAGCCCAGATTGCCACATTTCATGGAAAATATGTCTCTGGATATTTTTTCTGTTTCAAGGAGACTCCTTTCAGGAGAAGAGAATTCTGTGAAGTTTTGATTCAACAAAGCTGTCAGAGGAGAGGGCTGAGGATAAGAAGAAAAAGAAGAGTGTTTTTGAACAGTTACACAGAATTTAATGGAGTTAAAAACAGCAGAAAAAAGATCTATAAAAATGTAATAAGGATTCTGTGGAAACCACTCTAAAGCCTTGCAGAGCTTAATAGACAGTGTTGTGTTCTACACCACCTCACTTTTAACCATATCATAGATTATATTCTGATATTACTCAGAGCTCCTAAATGTTATAAAACTGGTTTACAAACTCAAGAAAAATGGATTCAGGCTATCATGTCACAACCTGTGCAGAATAACTCATCGTTTGACTTTGGAAAATTTATTTATTTTCCTATTACATTGTTGTCCTTTGGTGGTATAAAAGTTACTTGAGAAGCAGTTGTCAAAATTGGTTGTACTTTCCATTTTAAACTGATGGTTATCTACAGCAGCAAGTGATTGGGGTAGCAAAAAATTTAACAATTGTAAAGCATGAAAAGATGTCTACAAACATAGTCAAAACCATAAAATTATTATTGTCAGGGGGATTTTAAGCAGAGTCTATTTGCTGTAACTTTATTAAATTGTTTATTCAGGGTATCTAATGCAGTGACAACAGGTGTAATATAGAGGAGCTACTCAGAAAGGAAGGCATGCATACTGATGCCTGCAGTTTTAATCTCAGTACTGCAACTTGAAAGCTAAAGAACAGGGGGAAAAAAGGCAAGACAACATGAAGCAGACAGAATTTCCTAAAGGTTTCCTAAAATCAAAAGATTTTGCTTTCCCACATGCCAATGTTTCAATCCAAGCAGAGTCTGTAGTAATAGGAACTGGACACAGAGCAGAAACCATAACACACATTTCTAAATGAACTACACTTTATGTCAGAAAAGGAAAAAGCATTCCCCAGTCTTGCTTTGTGTGTTTACTGGCACTTTGATTATGTTTTTTTTTTCACAAAAATATAATTCCACATGTTGGTCCTAGTGCTGTGAGTACCTAGTGCTGAGAGAGGTATCGTTCAACACAAATTTTCACACACTTTTTTTTTTTTTCCCAACCAAACAAAACTTCTTACTTGAAGTAACCACTTTATTGATAACACAAAATATGAATAAATAATACTACATTCTGCTGGTACATTTTAAAGAAAAGTTGTGCAAACAGTTGATAGGTTATGCTTGCTCAGCTTTTGTTGCTTAGTCTAGGAGAACAAAGAAATTACTTACTCATTTCTGCATTTTATTGTTATCCCTCTGATGGAGAGATTGTTTAGAATTTCAAATGCATCACTCTATGTTCACTTTTGATGTAAAAAATCAGACCTCGTATAAACTTATTTTAGATAGTGGTTGTACTGACATTAAATATACTTTTCACATGACATTGTATTAGGCAAGTACTGTTCGGTTCTAATAATAATCATATAATTAATTTATATGTATGATTCCTGAATACAATTACTTTAGTGTTACATGCCATTGCTCGTAACCTTCACTGGTCTCATTTGATTTGAGTATTTGACTGTAATTTTTGAAGTCTCTGCATCATAAGCCATTTATTTCTAATCTGTTTTTCCTAACGTTTTAAGCTATAAGAAAATAACTTTTTTTCTGTTAGAAATCTCCACTGAATTTTGTCAGTCTGCTACTCCCACTCTATCAGGTATGGCTTGGCCTCAGGAGACAAGTCCATTCTGTATCTCCATTGAAAACATCAGCATAGTGTTGAATATATTAATCAAACCAAGTATAAAGAATTTCAAATAGCTCTGTCTTTGGAAATCATGCATTAAAATTAATATTTCTGTTGACTAATTAATTGCCACTTGTTTGTTTCAGATGCTGTCCATTCCAGAAAATAGCGATTCTGTTTAGAAACAATAGCCATAGGGATAGGATATGTCATATTCTTTTTGATTTTGAAACATACCATGGACCATCAAAAGAAATTATTTTCAACATTATGAGTAATTCAGAATAAGCAGATGGCATAATCAATGGTGGACTAGAAACATAAGTCAACTTGGAATATTGTCATTTGTTTGACTAAAAAAAGTATTGTGCTACATAGCTTTGCAGCTTGACTATATATATATAATATATATACAGCTGTTGATCTAATTTCCCTCAAGATTCTAAAATCAAATAGACTGAGAAACTATCATTTATTGTACAGAATAAAGCAGCAAGACTAGTGAAGTACAATATAAAAAAAAAAAAAGGTTTTTGAACCATGTAAACCATGAAACATAACTCCCATTAAGGTGTTGGCATTACATGATTTTTATCATCCTCTTTTTGTAAATATACATCATTCACTGGTTCAGTGGCAGCTGACGGATTAAACATGCTGTTGAAAGAGCAAATTTCTTTTGTGATTCCAGTTCTTTTTCTGCTTCATGAGAAGTCCAGTTTTTAGAGGTCTTTTCCAAACATTTAATCAGAGATGTGTGTCTTTATATGTGCAAACATTCCAAGAATTTAATCAAAAGCACAATCAGAAATCACCTGGAGAAATACAGACTGAGTAAATATGTTCACCTACCTCCATAAATCTCTTATTTTTTTTAGAGAAAAAACACTTCAAACCAGCATTCTGAAGTATTTTATCTTGAGGGAGATTTTACAAAAGTATCTTGGAAGCACTATTTTAATTTATTAGAAAGTGGATAAGGGCAGGAGGGCAGTCTAAAATGTCAGAGAAAAAGTAGGCAATCAAAGACTGTACAACAGAGACTGGTACTGGAGCTCATTCTATTCTGTCTTCAGAAAAACCAAATAGTAGCAGAAAAAGAACATATATCTTGCTTTAAACACAGCATTTACTGTGTTTTACTGTTAGACCTGCTCCCCTAAGAGCCAGTGAATAGTCCAGTATTTTCCAGTATATTTGTTATCAATCTGAAAGTATAGACCAGGCTTTTTTGTTGATAAAAGTTTGGGGATAACAGTAAATTGCTTGAAAAACTGTATGATAGAGAAAGGGA
Organism: Empidonax traillii; assembly: GCF_003031625.1. Classification (NCBI taxonomy): domain Eukaryota; kingdom Metazoa; phylum Chordata; class Aves; order Passeriformes; family Tyrannidae; genus Empidonax; species Empidonax traillii. The sequence goes on from NW_020956099.1 coordinate 197,804, forward strand.
CCAAGTAAAGTACATGTGATTCAATAAAGGTGAAGGTAGGGTGGTTTTTTTAAAAAAGTGGGGAATATTTCCCTATCATCCATAGTACTAAAGTCAGAGTTCAGACCAGAATGATTAAACTGGGTGCTGGAAGAAAGCATCCTCTTATTACTACCAATTACTTATTATTACTGCTGATATTATGCGCAGGTACATGGTAAGGACTGCACATCAAGCCTGTGCTGAGAGCACACGGCAGAGTTGAAGGCAAGGCGTGCAACCCATGCAGAGCATATAGCAGAGTTGAAGGCCGCTGCCTGGCAGCCCACCCACACCACACCCCTATCGCCTGTGACTGCTACAGCACAACTCACTTTGGCCTGGATGACGCTGACCAGACATCCTGCCTGGGAGGGAAAACTGAACTCAATAAATACATGACTCCATGAGGCCTTCCTCCTCTTCTCTCTTCTCCCTCTCCAGCTGGCACCATGTGAATCATCGAATCTTGTCAGTAACTATTTTCCTCTCCTTTCTCTTTCTCCTTCTTTCTTTCTTCTCTCTTTACCCCTTTTAGTCTGTTTTCTTCCAATACTCTTTTCCTTCTCTTGTGCGTCACTTAAAACCAATGAACTGTGTTTTACTAAAGCTGGTATACAGATTGTTTCTAGTGGTGTTTCCTGTGGAATGGGTCTTTGTGCTGAATATTTAAGTGAAATGTTTTTCTCTTGGTTGTACTTTACTCCTGTAAAAACCTTTTGCAAAAATCTGTTATTCTTCTCACTAAATTAAAAAGAATTTCTCTTATTAAAAAAGTGTGTGACTTTTTCTCCGGATGGTAATTAGAGGTTATAACAAATCAAAAGACTTTTAAAAAGTCTTAAATAAAAATATAACCTCTCTGGGCAATTTATAGCTTAATCCAGAGCGCAACACCAACCTGAACATCCCCTGGCACAGCTTGAGGTCATTTCCTCTTGTCTTGTCTCTAGTTGCCTGGGGGAAGAGGCTGCCTTGCACCTTGTGACAACACTCTGTCAGGTAGTTGTAGAGAGCAGTAAAGTCTCTCCTCAGCCTCCTTTTCTCTAGGCTAAACAACCCCAGCTCCTTCCATCAATCCTCATATGACTTACTTTCTAGATCCTTCACCAGTTTTATTGTCCTCTGGACTCACTTCAGCACCTCAGCGTGAGGGGTCTAGAACTAGACACGGGACTGGGGCTTCACCAGTGTTGTACGTAGGCGGATGATCACTTCTCTGGTCTTTCTGGCCACACTATTTCTGATACAAGCCAGGATGCCACTGGCCTTCTTGACTACCTAGACACACTGCTGGCTCATGTTTAGCCTACTGTCAACCAACATCCCCAGTTCCTTTTCCACTGGGTAGCTTTCCAGATGCTCTGTTGCAAGTCTGTAGCACTGCATGGGGTTGTTGTGGCCAAAGTGCAGAATTCAACACTTTGCTTTATTGAACTTCATACAATCGGTCTCAGCCCATCAATCCAGCCTTCCCAGATCCCTCTAAAGAACCTTTCTACTGTCCAGCAGATCAACACTCCCACCCAACTTAGTGTCATTTACAAAATTACTGAGGGTGCACTCGATCACTCGTCTGGATGATTAATAAAGGTATTAAATGGGGCTGGCCCCAATACTGACTACTGGGGAAACCTACTAGTGACTGCCTCCAGCTGGATGTAGCACCATTCACCAGCACTCTCTGGGCCTGGTCAGCCAGCCTGGTAAAGAGTACAATTTAACTTTGTAAAGAGTACAATAATTCAAGCCATGTCTTCTGCCACTTTCTCAAGGTATATGCCATGAGAGAGAGTATCGAAGGCTTTATTGAAGTCTAAGTAGACTACATGCACAGCCTTTCCCTCATCTTCTAAGTGGATCACCTGGTCATAGAAGGGGAACAGGTTGATCAAGTAGAATCTGCCATTCCTAAACCCATACAGGCTCGTCCTGATCCTCTGGTTGTTCTGTATGTGCCATGTGATCACATTTGTGATAATCTGTGCCATAATAGGGAAGCATTCATGGGGCAATAGCCTATCAAAACTGAAAAAAAAAACCAGTAACAACGAATATACTCTGAAATTCTAAATCTGTTGTTGTTGATGCAATCATCAACAAGAGAATTGCTTGATCAGCATTAAGTACCACAGACAACCAATGCTATCAAGGTTGTAAGGAAACAACCTGTAAATTTTTATAAATTTTGAAACAGGTTGAATCCTCTGGCCATCTTTAGGAGAAGAAAGAGAACTCTTCACATAAACAAAAGAAGAAAGAAGAACATGCACCAGAAATGTATGCCTTCCCTTACAATGAAGCTAAAATCTGTCTTAGTTTTAAAGGATAATTTAAAAGATTGGAAATTCCTCTCTGAATCAGTTTCTCACTTCCACAATTGCTTTCTTACAAAAAAAAAAAAAAAAACCAAACCAAAACAAAACAAAAAAAAAAAACCACCAACAAAAAAAACCACCACAAAACCCCAACCAACTTTAGCTGGAATCAGGGGTTTGGTGTGGGCTATTAGTCTTGGCTTCTTGTTCTACCTTTTCCTGAATTCACACTGAAGCTCCAGTGACCAAAATCGTATATACATTAGCAGCTGTGATTCGCAGTTATAATTCTGAAAATTCCTCCCCTGCCATAATTCCACTCCAAACATTGCTTGTTGAAGTCATGTGTAAGTAGAACTCCTACATGCTGAAGTGACTGCGTATGACGTGCATTGAATAGCATTCAGGGTATATGACAGAAATCAGACTTTCTGGCATTTTAGAAATCTGTCCTACCCCAACAAAATGAATAAAATGGAAGCCTCCAAAATTAGACAGTTCTATATGGTAAGGGCTATGCATCCCTCACTTGTCTTTAAAAAAATAATTACTGTTTGGTAACCAAAACTCTTAGCATCAAAACACTGCTTTAATTAATCAGTGTTCAAATAACTTTGTCAGGAATTCTGTCCACCAAAGACCTACAGAACTTCATTTTCATTTCCCTCAATATTTGGGTTATTTACCTTGCTCTTACCCTGCTCTTATTTACCCTACTCCATTTTCATTTCCCTCAATATTTGGCTTATTTACCCTGCTCTCTCTATTTACCCTGCTCAGGAATTCTGTCCACCAAAGATCTACAGAACTCCATTTTCATTTCCCTCAATATTTGGGTTATTTACCCTGCTCTTTCATAAATATTATCTATATTCCTCGAGTCATGCCAGAAAGTCACTAGATCTGAGCTATTCTGGAGCAGGTAGGCAGTGTAATGTTTTGAAATCCCACTGAGCTACAAAGGCTCTCCACCAGCTACATTTTCCGTTTTATAGGAAGTAGGGACCACCCCCAGGACTTTGCTGACTGCAAAGTGGCAGAGCAGTCAGCAGAAATGCCACATCCTTCATGTCTCAGGACCACAAACAATCTATCCAAATCAGTTTTCATCTAATGTTAGTGTAGCAACCAATGTCCTGTTTTTACAAAGGTACAAAAAATATTGATTATTTGACACAAAGTTGTTCTACTGTAGAGAAGATAATTGCTTCAGTAATTGTGTGAAATCAGAAAGGTAAACACTTGCTGTAGGATTTGTCTGCTGCTATTTTTAACAGCATATTTATAACTTAATCCACCCTACCACTAAGTTGCCTATGGCAAAGGTACAATCAGAAAAGAGTAGAACTTTATAGTATCTGAAATAAGATAATAGTTTTAATATTGACTATATTTGGGGAAAAAAGAAATGCCAATAATGTAAATCATGAGAAAAAGAGATGGCAGATAAATTTACCCTCCAAACAAGATATCGCTACTTACATCTTGAAAATGCTAGCCCCAGAAACTCATAGGAACAATCAAAAATAGACTAGCTGGGTTTATCTTCCCACAAACATGCTATTATTCATACACCAGATTAGAAATTATTTTATATGACCCACTTGAAATTACTAATTTTGCCCTCAACAATCTCTTTTTATTCAATCTAAAGCAAAGAAACCACAACAGAAAAGAAAGCAGTTAATTAATTTTAGAAAGCTAATTGGAGATGGAGAGAACAATAGATGTTAACCTTACCTTCTGACAGAAAAACCAAAGACGGGGATCATCCTGAAGAAGGATAAGCCTTAGTGTCCAAGCCTTGCAAGGCACTAATGAAGGTCAAGCATTTAATATTCTATTCATAACTTAGAATAAAAGGAATGAGCAAAAAATTCCAACCTGTAACAGTCAGAGTACTTTGTATCACTTTTAAAGCTCAAGAGTTTTATATGTGATTCTATAGCTCTCTCTTTTTGCAGTCCTATAAGCCTTTGGTGTAGATAATCTTTTATAGAGACTTAACCACAGCATCACTGACTCGCTGCATTGTATGAATGAGTAAAAGTAATTCTCTATATAAATACTATGGACATAATACATTACCGTTATATATAGCAGCAATATTGTGTATTAGAAGAGAATGTGTAAAGACATACAGGATGAGAAATGCTGATAATATACATAGAGATACCATGGGGAAACTTCTAGATTAAAAAAACCCCAAAACTTTAATGCCTTTATTTCCTCATACAATCCTGTTTACATAATTACCAAGTTGAATTATTCACAAAACTGTGATATTACTTGGTTACAGAAGCAGTAGGTAGCACATAAATTATAACCTGCACATCTCCTGGATTCCAAAGGCAATAGCTGAGGAAACTGTGACAGCTACTTAATTTTGTTGTCCATTCTCAATTACATTGCTCAAAACTGAGAGAGTTGTTAATTTGAATCAATTATCTCTGCTTGCTAGATTTTCAAAGGGAAAAAAAAGGCTCTAGCTAATTCAGGAAAATAATTATTCTATGCAGTAACTTTAAGGTACTCCTCTATAACTGTCAAATTAAAAGCAAATGTCAATCTTGTCAGTGATTTCTTATAACATAATGCATAGCAACCAGTTTTGAGCAGAGAAATCTTATCAACATGGTTAATCTTTGACTCATTTTAAAGATGATCAAATCATGGAGACGTTAATGAGCTCTTTTCCAGTTTCATTCAGGCAAACTCTCATTGGCTTCACTGCCCATCTCCTGTATTTTTCTTATTCCTCATTTTGTGAAACTGATACAATAGGGAGTTTGCCTGGGTTAGAAGCCATTGCACTAGTTTAGGATTAAATATATTTTTATAGCCAAGAGTAAATTGAAACTGAATTACTTCTAGTTTTGACAATACAAAAGTTATCAACTCTGATACATAACTAATATATTTTTATTGTTACTTTAATTATTCATCAATGTTATGAAATTTCTTGGTTTATTCAAACAAGTTAAGCCTTTGTTTTTTTAACTTCTCACTTTGCCTTAAAGTTACAGGTAGAAAAAACCAAAACAAACTGGACTTTCATAAACAAATTTATGAGTTGTGTGTCTCTATTACTAAAAGCTGAAAATGCAGACAAACATCAACAGAAGCATCCATATTACCCAGAAAAATAAAATTTTAGATGGCTCAGATCTTCCAAAGTCTGAATAGTAAAGTACATAGCAATAATATTGCTGGAATGGTGTAGTTATACAAATGAACTGTTTTGTTTCTTCTTTTTAATTTAAGCCTTAATGGAAAAAGAGTAAAAGTATTGAGCTCTCGTATTGTATTTTACGACTTTAATGTGCACATTTGTAGCCAAATCAGCTTATCTTTTAGCAGTGAGTTTATACCTTAAAATTACAGAGACATACAGAGTTGCACCTGCAATTCTGGGTTCAAAATAATGGGCACCATATAGCTAAGTACAGCTTACTTATTCTAAGTATCTTGCTTGACCAGCAGTGATTTAAAGGCTGGATATGAAAAAATAAATATGCCACCGGTGAAGGCATCAATAGAGACTGGTTTTGGACATGCTTTATGAATCAGCGTTAGGTTTATTATTTGAATAAATTGGAAAGTGTTTTACTGCCTATCAATATTTTAATTAATATTCTTCATTTATGAGAATTGTATCATACTTTAACATCTCTTCCACAGTTAGG
>NW_020956099.1:204144-214502 GCF_003031625.1 Empidonax traillii
AATAAATATGCCACCGGTGAAGGCATCAATAGAGACTGGTTTTGGACATGCTTTATGAATCAGCGTTAGGTTTATTATTTGAATAAATTGGAAAGTGTTTTACTGCCTATCAATATTTTAATTAATATTCTTCATTTATGAGAATTGTATCATACTTTAACATCTCTTCCACAGTTAGGTATCTTCACTCAGATTATGTAACAGCTAATGCAAAACCTCTTAACAAAAATCTTCTTTTAGGCTAAACAGATAGAAAGTTTAGTGAAAGTAAGAATAGAATAAGAAGTAATTCACAACTCCTATCCTGTTAAATTTCTCTGAGACTTTGCTTACATACAACATATTTTTATATTTATGGGCACTTAGTACAGATATAATTCATACACAAAGCCAATCCATCAAAAAATATAATCTCAAGGGAGACATTGGTGAAGCACTGGCCAATTTCAAAATATTACCACATTTTAGCTGAGTGCACTTAAGTTGTTCCTGTCTGAATGACCCAAATTTCCAATTATTTTTGGTTACAAAACTGACCATCCACTTAAATATAACAGTCTTTCTCTGGTTCCTAGAAATCGAGAGAATTCCTACATTTCATTCCAGCATCTTATTGTTGTTAAAATGAGTGGAAATTCACATGTATTCCAGGATCAATATATATCATATTTTTGCTGGCATTATTATTAGATACTGGTTATATTACTTCTATACAGTATTCTATACACTTTCACATCAGGAAACCATTTAATGTGTTTACACTGAATATTCTATAAATATATATATATATATTTGAGGAGTCATAACCCTGTAATCTGTTTTGTTGCAAATTACTCATTCCTGAATGAGTGATTTCTTTGCTTGCAAGAATTTCATTGTTTTAATATATCAGGATTAAGCTTTTCTGTGTCCAGCACTGTATCAGATATTTAGGAAATTCTTACTCCTGATCCAAGGATCTAACAGTCTAACAGGATTTACCTGTGATATTTGTTTGGAAAGGAAGAATGAAAAAGGACAAGTTACCTTCCTCTCTGATTATTTTCACCTTTTACTGAAGCCTTTAGCCTAAAAGACAAGCATAATGACTATTACTAGAACATCAGCAGCCTATCAGGTCTAAGTAATATAAGCAGTTATATTATAGAATTGTGTAACCTCCTTTTTGATATAATTATTAAGACTTAGATTTGGCATTGTGGTTTTCTTTAAAGTTGTAGCAGTTTTTTCTAGTAGGCAACCAAAGTGTCCTCTGTAGTTGCACATTTTTAAAAATAGGATAATTCAACTCCTCAGTACTGTTAGAGAGCATCATTCTTCCTGTAGATGCAGATATTCAAGAGGTGCTGCTGTCTTGTCATTGAGCTGGTTCTTGCTCCTGTTATCTGAGGCACTGCTGGTTCACATTTAGAAATGTACTCTTTCTCATCTTTTAGTTTTGGCAACATGCCTGCTCACAAGGTTGTATGTTCATGTGAGGAGGGAGTAATCATGGCTGAAAATAAGTTCTGAGAATTAACTTTCAAACAATCAAAACTGCTACCCCCAGTTCTCAGATGATGACTGTATGGAAATGGAGTCTAGTTTTCAGTGCCATAAATGCAGTGTGAGAAATATGGTAAGATTGAAAAAATTATCATTTAATTTATCATTTAAATAAGAATTGAAAAGGGGTTTGGAATGCATAAATTATGCCATACCTTTTCTTCTTCATCTCTCAGTGATGCATGTAAGAACTCTTTTCAGTCATGAAGCAAGGATTCACCACTCAGACAACAGGAGGTTGCTGATGGCAGGAGATGACTGACAGAAACTGTAACTTTTTTCTGGCTGTGTGTTCTGGTGAAGAAAAACACGAATGCTTCATTTGTTTTCTTCAGATAAGCTGTTCTTCTCTGTCATGACCATTTGTTTCAAATGCTGTACTGCCAGAGGAAGAGCAAGAGATGGACAAGAGGACACTATCAACCATACATCATAAAAACTTTCCTACAGAGATTCTGGAAAAGCAAATATGAAAGAGAGAAGGTCAAACAGTGCCTGTTCATGCAAAATTTCAAGTCTCCCAGTGATTTCAATTAATCTGATTTACTGTGCATCTACATCGTTCATACGGCAATGGAGGTTTTTACCAATAGTTCCATTCTTCCATTACCTTAGGAGTTGCTGTAGATAAAACAGAGAAGAAGAGAAAAGCAAACATTTGATAATCAGGTGTCACAAAAGATAACAGCCACATATTTTCAGTCTTCCTGATCACATATCAGGTTTAAGTTTTGTTTTGCTTTAATGGGATCAGAAGAACTGGAAATTAAGCTTCATTTGAATGTTATTTTCTCTGATTTTATTGATGATTTAGAACTTCAAAAGAGTAATGTATTTTTATCTCATCTTTGAGCAGCTATATCATATGTGAATAATTTTTTGGTCTTCAGATGATGCAACTCTGTCATGAAAAATTTAAAGTGTAATATTGTCTTTGCACTAATCCACTCAGCATGTCTGTAATGGCATTCTGCAATCCTTCTGCGGCTTTAGATATGGAAAAAGGATTAGTTGTCATTCTGTTAAAAAGTAAATTCCCAATAATTATGCTTATTTAAATATTCACCATGATAACATTGACCATAGGGTTATTTTTTTGTTTTATTTTACACAAGATATATCTCTTATCAGAAATTACAGCATTGAGCAAAACTATTTATTCACCATAAAAAAAAGTAAACAAATTTTCTCACATTTGTGCTGCAATAAGTACAAATAATTTTAGCAGATGGGAATGGTTGCACACCTGAGTTAAACTATAAATTATGCAAGGTTTTCAGCAGCATTTCTTATTCATTGATCAAGTTCCTACTCCATGTAAAGTTCATATTGCAACTAAAACTTATTTTTATATTAAAGCACTACTTTCAGACTGGAATGAAAAGGCAATTCACTTTTTACAACTATATTAAAAACCTTAGAAAAAAAATATTGTTCTTTACTAATCTTGTCTAAGAAATGCTATTTTAAATAGGATGTTAGTAGAATGCTAATATTGAAATAAGAACTTCCTCTGGTGACAACAAACAAAATTCAATGCATTTTTGACAATATAAAAACTGAACAGTGTGAAAATCAGCCAACAATTTCACAGAAAGCCTACTGACTTTGAAGGTGATAATTGACCTTCCAAAAAGCCTAACTGAATCTGGACTGAAAACTTAACATCCAAAAATACATTTGTTAAAATTTGTGAAGGCAATCACTACAGAATATTTATTAAAAAAAAAAAAAAACGACAAAAAAAAAACAAACCAAACAACAAAAAAAAAGAAGTCAAGTAAAATCAAACTAACCATTCTAAACATTTTTGGAGATCTGTATAAAATCTAGAATATATATATACTGGATACTGTAGAATACCTAAATTAGAATACTTAACTTAGAAAATTTAAATTCTATAGGATTATAGATTAAACAAAAAAGTAAAAGAAATACATGAAGCTTATTGTTACCGTTTTACTTAATTTGAAGCTTTCTTAAAATGAATAAAAAGAAATTTGTTAAAGATCTCAGGATCTCACCAGTAGCTTCTCACTGCCATTTGAATAATTAATGAACATTGATATGAAATGCAATACTTAGAGCTGCTTGGGTAAAATCCTGGACTGGTGAACTCTACAGCTAACTTAAAAGTAGTAAAATTGTAAGATTTTTAGTAATTAAACCAGTTTTCTCTTGGATTTTTATCTCTTTTCTGGATTTCTTGGTGAAGCATAAGACAAATTCTGGGATAGCTTTCCCCACAGTTATTACCAGTTGTAGCTGTCTGGAGTAAGACTTTCCTTGTAAAGTCCTTATAAAAAATGTAACTTCATTCATCTTCTATTCCCTCTGTCAGAAAATCACTGAGGGTTTATCTCCTTAACCTGGCACCTATTTCAGCAAGGCGCTTAGCAACCTGCTCTGGCCCTAAAGTGAGGTCTGATTTTGGGCAGGAGCTGGACCAAATGATCTCCGTAGATTGTCTACAATACAAATTGTACTGTTCCGTTAGGTACAAAACATGGACACACTCGTACCCTCACACAGATACATATGAATCATATTACCATAGGATATCTCACACACAAAAAACATGTAAAATTATTACATGCTGGTTTTGCTTATGACAAATTCATCTTTTCCTAGAAATTACATTAGTGACAAAAAAAAAGTCATAAGAATTAACCTGAGGCTTCTTGCTTTAAAATGTTCACAAAATTTAAAACAGGACACTAGTTATTCCAGCAGAATATTTCCCAAGGAGCAAAATACAACAACCCTTGCACATTTAATGAAATGAGCCTAACTCATACATGGTTAGAGTCTTGCAGAGCCGCATATGTTGAAGCAAAAGAAATATTAATTACCTCTATATTTTATTTAGAGTTGTTTGAAGTTCTATTTACATTTAAGTTGCAAAACAACAACACAAAATAAAAAATAGTGTAGAGGTGAGAGCACTTGACAGTAAGTAATTAAGATTTTATGTCTAGTGGTTTTTCACTTTCATGTTAATCTTGGTCTGATGCCTTCTCCTTCTCCTACAAAATTGCTTTCAAATAAGAACCTCTTTAGAATCAAATTTTCTTTCTGTAAGCTTATTTCAACAATTCTGAGCAGCCCTGGATGACCACATCAAGCTTAGCAAGCAGCGTATCTGCTCCACAGTGGTAACCTCTAAAATTTAGTAAGTAGAGATGATCAGGAGCTTCTTTTCAAAAACATTGTTCTTCCACTGAAACAAAACAAAACGAAACAAAACAAAACAAAACAAACAAACACAAACAACCACCCCCTCCCCCCCAAAAAAAACCCCACAACCAAAACACCACTGTCAGTGGTACACATTGTTTTGCTAGGTAGAATGGACTTGAGTGCTTTTGAGGATCACATCTAGTACTGATGATACACATGAGAGTACGAGTTCCTTTCCTGATCCCCACTTCAGTAGATGTGAGGATTTAATTCACAGATGGTTGTATATTAAGATTCAATTTTTCAGTGCACACAACCACCTATTAGTATTCAAAATGAATGTAAAACACCGCAACCTGTAGAAGTATAAAATGTAAGAAATAATATTTTCTTTAATGAAACTCTAAAAATAATACTTTGACTATGAAGATATTTTCTTACAAAAAATTTATTTACTTGCATTCAAAAATTAAAAGTCAATTAAAAGTCATCCAGAATTATAATAAGCATTTTAATACATAGTCTTATTTTTTTCATAGCAAAAGTGTTCTTGTGAACTGCTTTATTTTAAAGATTCTAATTTATTATATAACAAGCAATTTTGTTTAAACATACTATCATTCATAAAGGTGACTACCAAAAGGAATTCCTTTTAAAGTAATTTTTTTGAAGTCTTTATTCTTTATAAAGAAAACAGGAGAATTCCTTACTATTGGAGGGGAAGGGGATTAATACATTTCATTCACTGTGTTTTCCAAGGGAAATATCAACTCTGCACTTCCCTGGTTACACAATAGGTCAGAGAGAATAGATAGTGCTATGTTTAACATCTAATCTAAGGGCTTTGTTGTTACTTAATTAATAAATAGTTTCTTTCTTCAAAGTGCTTATTAAACAAATGTACAAATCAGTTTGAAACCGGTAGTTAAAAAAATTCTACTGTTAATTGTACACACAATTTTTGAGTTGCTTGTTTTGGGGATTTTTTGTAGCCTTTGTTTTATTATAACTAGTTTGGCAGATATGACTCCATTACAGACATGCTCCCAAGAGAGGCTGTAATGGTGGAGGTATGGTATTCAGAGACCACAAGGGAGTACCTGTCTGTAACATTGAAACAGGACATGCTTAAACTGGGTTTCAAAGACCCAAATATATTTATGTCCATGCAAATCTCAGATATATTTATTTATAAGACCTGCACTAATGTTTCTGTGAAGGAGAAAAACTGAATTCTTAAGCATAAGCATCTTAAGTCTACTGTAGTTGATTAAACATTTTGAAGGGGAAAAGCAAATAGGAACAAGAATCTCTACTGAAAAATTTAACTCCTGAGATCTCTTTTCAGGCTTGCTTTGTGAGATATGAAAGTGAAGAAGAAGAGGAAAGAATCTATTTCCCTCCGTCTCAACTGTCTGTCAAAAAATAAGCAGAAATTCTATTGTTTTCAGTTTCACAGCACTTCCTCAGAGAACCTAGGAAAGTTGGGAGTCTGTTGATGCTTGGAAAGTTTTTCGTAGATGCAGTAATTCCAGAGGGCAGTTGTTGACTGATTTCCTGTTGTTCAGTGATCTGTAAGGCAGCAGTGTTCCTAGCTCTGGTAATGTTAATATAACAAACAGACCCATTTGATGTAACAGCAGTAAATATTTCATGACGTTGATCATTAATGGGTCTTTTCAGTTAACACTGGCAGAACTGTGACAGATCTCCCACAGCTCAGTAAGGTATTAGACATTTTTCATATCACTTGTCCATCTAATCAGATTCACTTAAAAGTTAGAAATTTAAATTTCTGCCTATATTTTGTAAAAGTTAATTTATTGAGTTAACGTATGAGAAATACTGTTACAGAGCTGCATTACTACTGATTGAATGTATGTATTTTATATTGTTTCTCAGTATCTTTTTCAACATGAAGAAGGAAAAAAATTATCAGAGAATAACCTCTCTGACAAATGCATTTTAGACTACACACTCGTGTATAAATATGAAAAGAGATAGCTTAATTTGACATTTTCCTTATGTTCAGGGATTAAATTACATATATAATATTACACTGCAATGGGAAAGATTCTGATAATCCTACTTCTGTTCTTCTCAGGTTTAATTTTATCTTTTTGTTGTTGTTGTTGTTTTTTTTTTCCAAGAGAGAGAATAAGAAGAGAAATATTTTTAACTTCAATAATAAAAATAAACTACAATTAACTTATTTTCTCATCAGGAATGACAAAAAATGTGTGAGGTCTTATTGGCCTAGATTCTATAAGAAGGTTGAGCTGGGTTTTGACATTAGCCTGATACTTAGGGAATTTTTATTAGAAAAATTGAGAAATGTAGATTTAAATAATGTCTCTCTGAACAGGCAATTGATTCCAGGTTGCAAAAATCTCTTGCTTCCCACAACACTCAGGCAGTGAGACAAAATGCAAGGATTTAGCAGCCTTCTTCCTAAGGGGATTTACTGCTTTTAAATACAATAGAATTAATTTTCTTCATAGTAGTTGTACAGAGATGTCCAGACACCTGCCTGCTTATGGAAGTAATGAATTAATTCCTTATATTGCTTTGCTTTGAAATACAGTTTTTTTGCTTTACCTATATAACTGTCTTTATCTCAACCCACGAGTTTTCCACTTCTTCCCTTCTATTTTTCAATGCAACCATTTGAAGGAAAGTGAGCAAGCCCTTTTGTGGGGTTTAGCTGCTACTGGAGTTAAACCACAACAGGGGTAAAGTGAGTACCTTGATTGGCACCTTTGGATGCCTGAATATCACTATCTAACTCTCTGCATTTAAGAATTTTCAGAAAAAATATGGAGATGGCCTTGTGACTTTGAATCTCCATTAATAGACTCAGATTCCCACTCTGAGTTGGGAGGAACCCACAAGGATCAAGTCCAGCTCTTAAATGAATGGCCCACAGTCTTGGTGTTATTAGCACCATGTTCTAACCAACTGAGCTAATTTCCATCAGAAATTATTTCTTTAAATAGAGGCATTAAAAGCAACCTAACTTTATCTGCCAGATTTCACTCTACATCTTCCCCTAAGTCTTTTATAAAGAAAATTCAAATATGTCTTTTTTTCTAGTTATTAATTAATCAAAATGGAATTGTAAGATTTTTCAATTTAATTAATTTACTTTGTTCATGAATGACAGCTAATACTTAATTTTGAAAGCAATCATCTTTGCTTGCTTCACAGAACCCTTCATTTTCACCCTCCATCACTGTTAAAAACTTTTTCAAAGGCAGCCCTGAAGTGTAAATGTTCTTTGTTAACACTAAAATGTCATTTCAGTGCTTGTCTGGGTATTATTGATTTCATCTAACAAGTAGGTGAAAGTCTTCAGGGACCAGTGCTGTGTAATTGCCGCTGTGACACAGCCAGCCAACACCACTCTGGCCAGAAGCTTTTTGATCATAATCAATACCACAACTACTGCTTTCATACTCAAATTTCCTTCAATAAAATATGGACATGGATGACATCAAACTGGCAGATGATTTTATTTCCACTTTGACAATCAGACCTTCGTATTACCTCATTAGGAAGTTTGAAATTTGAAGTGACATGTGCCTCTTTTCCTTTATATCAACTTCACTTTTTTAACTATGTGAAAGCTTTGTCTTTTACCCTTCATGTTGTTTGAAGTCCTAAATTGATTTTATTTTCAATTTCAGCAAATTACTTGAGTTTCCATTTCCTATTTGTAAGGAATGGGAGAAAGCAGTTTCAACAGCAACATATAAAACAGTAAAATCAGTGGTAGTTTATCTTTCCACAATGAGCTACAAATGAAAGACTATGAATTTCACTTCTACTACACCAAGGGGTTAAATACACATATATATGTATAAATTTGGGAAGATAGAGTAGTAATTAGGTGTTAATGAAGTAGTCATATGTCTCTATAAATGAAAGAGGGAGAAAAATGAAGTGTCTACATTTTTTTTCCAGGATAGAGATTGGAGTAAAACTGGTATATATTCGTGAGAAATTATTTCTAAATTTTTCTCTGTAAATATCTACTAAAATATTTTATGTATCAGAAAAATCTTTTTTTCTTCAGGATTTCACACTATCTCTTCTGAGTCAAACTTGCATAAATATATTTGTTTCCAGGCATGCTTTTAGAATAAAAATTATGTCCCTGAAACAAAAGTAAGGAAATGAACCCAAAACATCCCACCTGTCCACTATCCATCAGAAAATCAAAGACTGAAAAACAACATGGCAGGACATACAACCTAGCAAATTCTAATCTGCTGATCTAAAGTACTCATGACAGATTGGTGATGAATCATGGTCTTTGACTCTGGATTTAGCCTGGACATATCTAAGGCTGAAGCCTAAAGTTAGGATTAACTTTAACTCATACCAGCTCTCACTGGAGTAAACAGAGAATGATAAAAATATGTGTTGCTCAAGATACCCCTGACTTTTGACTGTCTTGACTAGTAAAGGAGCCTACCTTGACATTTACCCTACTTCAGACAAGGATGGGTGAATCTAGGCTTTTCCACTGAACCAACTGCAAATTTGGCTGGGGTGGGGATACATGGTGTCTGTATTTCAGCTTTTAAAGGATTATCTAAGGTTATGAAAATAAAATTAGCAGTGATTTTACTCCCTCCTTTACTACACATTACTTCTAGAACAGGGAACAGATTCAAAACCCTCCATGTGATGTGATCTTCCAGGTTCCTTTACCTATAGCCATGAAAAATGGCACCTAAAAATAGGTCTATGTTACAGTATCACATATAACATGTGTGATTAGGTTAGAAGAACAAAAACGTTTTTTCCTGCTACATTGCAACACAGATTTAGGGTATCAAATTGAAAAGAAAATGATGTAACTTCTTCCCTAAGTTCTTTTTGACACATACTAACAAGCTTACAAAGTGTCTTTTTCTTTCTTCACTTTTTTATTTAAGGATAATTAGGCATTCTTGTTGCAAATTTTGTTACATGGCTGGGCAAGAATTAACAGTTCTAAAAAGAAAGAAACTTCAAACAGAGAGAACCATATCTTTTCTTAAGATTTGATGAGCATCCTTCTGAAATAATACACTTTTTGTCAGCAATGTGAGGATCTCAACAGTAGGCATTTCTTTTCCAGTTTTTTCTGGACCTTCAGTTTTTTTGTTCTCTGTGCTTTATGACTCAAAGTCTGGCAAGATGCTGGGTTTGTATGAGATTGCAGAAGAAGTCAACATCTAACCTATCAGTGGGATGCCCCTCATAATCTAATGCCATACTCAGTACTGAACTTCTGTGAATAGGTGATGGATAAAACGCATTCCTGTGAATACAACATCCTACATGCAGTGCGCCTATTTCTGCTTAAAAAGAATTTGGCTAATTTCTTTGACAAATTCCAAGAATCTGACACAGTTGTGGATATACTTCTTTTAAATATAAAGCAATTAAATTATGCCTTTAGCTTGTCAGGTTCCCAACATTACAGATACTAACACTGAGTTGATGTATGTATATGAGACTATGATACTGCTGAAAGTAATTTCTATATTTATAATTCTGTAAACAGTCACAATGTTTAAAAGGGCTTGGTTGTAATTCCTTTTTTTTTTTTTTTTTTTTTTTTTTTTTTTTTTTTTTTTTTT
>NW_020956099.1:214622-228488 GCF_003031625.1 Empidonax traillii
ATTGCTGAAAATTATATCCCAGTATGATTTCCTCTAAGATATCATACAGACCCTTGATAAACAGCTGAGGAGAAAAATCAGGGGATTAAGTGTAATTATAGCAAAGTGGTTTGCTATTAAACTAATAGAATAAAAAGTAATTGGATTATGTATGATCTGCAGCAGCTCCTAGACTTTAAACATTAATTAAATTATCATACTTCTTATTCAAAAATGGACTGGTTGAACATTAGTTATTTTGACACTACCAAAGCAAGAGAAACAAAATGTAAAATATTTGTGCTGAATGTAATGCTAGTGTTACTATAGTACAGAAACAAAGGCCCAGTTTGGTTATGCTGAGCTTATTTTTCATTTACATTCTATTTAATTATTGCTTAATGGAAAAATTCATGATAACTGGCAAAATTTTCTTCTTGTTAAACAAATAACAATATTACATCCAATACCAAAAAACTTGATTGGTTTTTCAGAGGTAGGCAGCTGACCATTGGGTCCTGCTGTCTCACTTCCCGTGAGTAATTCTGTCCAAAAGTTTTTCAAATGAAAATATGTAGACATTACACTGTGTTTTGGACCAAATAGAGAAAACAAAAAATTTGGTTGCTTTACTATATTATTAGACAATTAATATACTATGTATAAAATACTACTATTTTTAAATATAGTGGTTTTAATATGTATGTATTTTTAATGAATTTTCTACAAATAAATAGTATTTGAAAACACTTTTTCAATGTCAAATTGACATGTAGGCTTGATGACACAGACTTCCTTTAAAAATTATTTCTTTAAATACAATTAAAATAAAGGTTATTTGAGATAAGATAAATATTAAGAAAAATTCCTGAAACAAAAATACATTTCCCTCTAAATGCATTGAAAACAGTTTTCAAATAATAATGAATTATGATAATAATTAATAAAAATAATAATAATGTGATTGCATTATTAGTTCAGACTAAATAATCCAACACAAATGCAGAAAAAAAACTCAAAGAAAGATTTAACTTGAGCATTCAGAGCAGTAAGTATTTTGCATATATACCAAGTTGTCTGTAAGTTTACAGGTACTGAGGTTTGCAAACATCAGAGTTGCTCTTTATGGGGTTCATTATACCTTTGCACCTTGCTATATGGTTATCCCTAAATGCCAAAGTGTGTATGCAGTGAGTTACTCTGAAAGGATCATAACCTCAGAAAAAAAACTCTCTTTCATAAAGACTCAGTTTTTTTAATATTATAGGTGTTGTAAATTCTGATGTATAATCAATAAAGGAAAGGGGAAAAGGTAATGTTGTCGATGACACTGTCTAGCACAATTAGACAGGGCCATTGAGGCACTGTTGGAAAAAAAGAATAAAAGATATAACACACTCAAAACATTGTTCAAAATTTACATGTTTTGACCTCTGTATCTGTGAAAGACTTTAATGACATAATGAATTGTCTTGGTTGAAGCAGTAAATAAAAATGGATGGAATATAAGGGCATTAGTCATAACTGAAAGTGGAGGCAATCAGAATTTTTAGATTAAAACATTTTTCACTGTTTCTGCCTAGTTTTGAGTCAAAAATGCTCTCTGAGGTGGACACCTGGTGATTTAACTGGAAGTGAGGCAGATGGACCCGTGGTCAGTTGCCTACCTCTAAAAATAATATTTATGTATTTAAAAGCAAACCTATTATATGCATTGTGCTCAGGCTCATATTCTAAGCTTCTGTGGAGGGAAAGTAAGCCCACAATGCACCCATCAACATTTCCATTACATCTATTAGGAAGTATTAAAAAATGAATGCAAATATTTAATTCACCCTGTCATTACTTTACCTTAATTGATCCATATTTCTTCTTTTAATGTCTCTTTGGCAATTTCGGAACTATAAGCACAGCATTCACCAGGCTCATGGAAGTTCTCTAGAGCTGACCTGGCACAGAATCCTCCACAATAGTTGTTCTGAATAAGGGAGCTAGACCACATCAAGCAGGCAAGTTGAGCTTCTTAACCAAGATCCAGTGCCCTAACAGGGTTAAACTACCTAAACTGTCAGCCTGATTTATTTATCCACTTAAATCCATAAAATATTTTACAGATAAAGTCTGTAAAATCACTGTTCAACTATTCATGTGATGGTATGTCATCTCCACACACTGCTTAAAGTCCATCCACATCCTTCCAACACTTTATCACAGACCCCTGATATCTAAGCATTACTGACCAATAACAGTGTGGAAGCGAAGGTACTCCATAACTTGAGAACCATTACAAAATTCATGAAAAATAGATCTTAGAAAAGATTGTAGAGATAATGAACACACATTAAAATCCAGTAAGACCTTAATAACAAGAAAAGGAGGTGAACACATGCAATAATTTCTGGTAAATGGAGCAGTTAAACTGATTTGAGAGTCAATCAAGTTTACTGCATAGATATCATATATCAAGATTTCTCATTGCATGATACATATTATTTTATAGGGGTTGATGTTTCCATCTGAAGGAAAAAAGAGTTAATTTTCCTATGTCATTTACCTATATTCTCTGTTCACATAGATAGTGAAGGGTCAATTTGGCCCTTTTCTCCAGAGAAAATTTGTATAATGCTTCTAACATGGGCAATAAATTCTCAAAGTTTACGCCATATCTAACTAATGTGGAAGTGAATGTAATGAGACCCCCAAACTATCCAAAGCCTACTGATCAATTTGTCAAGCAGAGCTGCTTAGAATGTTACAACAGACCAAGACATTATAAAAAAGCCCATTAACTTTTCAGAAGCATATTTGAAATACAAGGTAAGACCAACTCAGTGTTTCTTAGAGAGCAGAAGGTAGATTGAACTGGTACTTTGAAGATCAGTTCAAAGATGAACCAAGAATAAAACCACACCCGGATAACAAAAAGTTCTTCCAGGTGTCAGACATCATTCTTCAAAACAATTCACAAAAGTAGATACAGTTCCAAGCTTTTTAGAGTCACATGGAAGTACTTCAGGTGAGTTCAACCCTTAAAATTCTATGTTGGTTATCTTTTGATATTTATTAAACAAAGTCTCAAATATCATATCATTCTACTGAAATTGTCATTAACATCTGATGCAGGACATTTGATGCCTAATCAACAATGACTAGATCAAATTTAACTTTTAAAACCTGTCTTCACTATGCAGTATTCTGGGTTTATGTTTGGGAGGTTAAAATACACAGAAAGATTGTATATTTAGCCAGTACCAGATAGTGATACATGAAAAGTTGTGTCCAAGTATGAGCACCAGTGGTCAGCTACCATTCAGAAGTAGTTTTTATTTAGAAGTTTTGTAAGAGGTGTTATTAAGAATAAGTGAAGTTTTCTGCATGGCTCTGGAATTAACATATGTAATAATATTGCAGTTGTGAAAGATATCTGAAAAGGAAGAAGCAAGTACAATAGTTATTTTTTAATTTCTAAACATGTGTTCTTTATAAACATTTGCATAATTTGTATCACTTTCTTTAATTTGTCAAATATATTGATCATTTAGATAAACTGGCTTGGAGACCTGTGACCTTGCTGAGTTTATAGCAACTTTTACAGCTGAGTTATCACCTCTTGAAGAATGGCATTATAATGAAACTGCTGACACAACCTTTACTATAGCAATGCTACTGTAAAAAAAATTTATAATGGGCAATCATCCCCTGGGATGTCTCCGGCACTGTCATCTCTTGATGCATTTCTTGGTACCAAAATGGATCAAAAGGGTGACAATCAGATGATTATATTATTGTAATAGCTAATCAAAGCAATGCTGGAAAGAACACTGAAACAATTTAATTTTGAATATCTTTGTGTAGTTTCTCTGAGAAATACAAAATTATGTAATTTTTGTTGAAAAGAAAAGGTAAAAATTGAACTGAGGAATGGTGATCCTTGAAAACTACATTTATCATTAGCTTTTATTCTCACCAAATGCCATGACCTAAAGTATCAAACTACCGATAGCTTCTTTAGAAAATAGGAATCAAAGACATATGTAATACTGAATTTTTACTTAAAAGGAAATAAGTACTAGTGCACAAAAGAGGAAAATGTTAATCATATGGTGATAGCCTATCCTCTCAGATGCTTCATTCAATTCGTTCCAGAGAAAGAAGTAAGGAATACATTACTGACAGTAGGAAATATATGAATTAGGATGGCAAACATTATGTCTTCCTTTTGAAGTAAGATTGTTAGGAGATGCAGACAGGTTACTTAATATACATTTTAAATTAAAGAGCATCATAACAATAAATGCTAACTGAGAATAATCCCATTTGCTATTCAGAATAAAAAAAAACGTAAATGCATTAAATATATGTATAAGATGAACTACTAGAAAGATGACAAAAAAGAGTTCTCTTTATTTGGAAGTCAACTCTCAATATGTTTTAGGTTCCTCCTGGACATCCTCCTGTAAAAATTTCTATATATATTTACGCATTCAGTTGGAAGCCCATATTTATGAATAAGAAGACACACAAACTATCATGTCCCACATTTCATGTGGTTGAAAACAAACATCTCTACTACCATAAATAGTACTGGAAAGTTTTTTCTATTTTGTATCACTAAGAAATTAAATTATTTTAAGCATGATTAAAACACTAAACCTCAGACTAAAGTGTATTTTCAATTCCTTGAGTGCTTGAAGAAATCCGCATTTTGCCTGTGTCACTTGCCACATGTAGATGGAGAACTGACATTTAAAAATGCTAAAAGAAATAAAGTTAGTGAATTAAATGATAAACAGACAAGATCAAAATTCAGCTTATCTCAAGAAAATAGTAGTTTTGAATTACAAAACGCAGTGGGGTCTATTAAAAGTACTTTGGTTTCACTGAAAGTGAGTGCAGATTAGCTGTTGATGGCAATCTTATTGAACAGATTTAGCGAGTTTCTGTGATGCTGCTCTCTTCTGAACATATCTAACTTTGGCTAATGCTGAAGATCTGATAAATCACTGCAGCTAAGCACAGCAAGTCTACCAATATGTGTATATACATTTTGTAGCATCATGTATAGGTGACTCCAATTTTATACTATAATTCAAGTCCAAACATCAGTTAAAACAACTGCAACATAGCTCCAGATAAAGGGTCTGTGTAGACCAGTATTCGATGTTGCACTTGCACAAAGTTCATGCTGAACTAGCTGGTGAACTCTGAAGACACATCCTTACAGGATTGTCCTTGTCAAAAATGCTCAGGCTGAACAATCTGAAGACACTGCTGAACTTCTTATAATACCCTGCAAGGTCCGCAAAATTCTTAGCTTTTATACCAGATTCCCACAAACTAAAATCAAGAAATGCTGCTGCATTTTCTAAAATGATTTGTCTATCACATATTTTTTTGGTTTTGTATAAGTACACAGCTTTTAATATCAAGTGCGTTATGTTGCATGTTTTGGGTATGATGTGGCAACGTCTGCCTAATGAAGCTGCCAAATTTCAAGTCAGTGTCATATAATTTATGAACTAAATCAACATTTTTCCATTTCTCATTGTGCAAATCTTATCAAATTCCTGACTGTGAAGTAGATCCTGAGGGAAAAACAAAACCAGATTTGCATAAAAGATATTGTATGTAACTAACATGTTGGGTTTTTTCTTTGATAAATCAGTTTTTACAAAAGTTGAAAGCCATCATGTTAGTAAATTATAAACATTCACCATGCTGAGAAGGTAAGAAGAAAATACGAATGACAATTGCATGGAAATAATAAATGAACAAGCAAATAAATATTCTCAAATATTTTTGGTACAAGACGACCCATTGTGTGAAGCAAACCAGATGAGTGTAACTGATGGCTAGTATAACATGAGTGTTATGGATTGGGGGTTTTTTGCCATGCACTGAGAAGGTACAATAGTATGAATATTTTTCCCTGAAGAAACATCAAAATGTTTCTTAAATCATTAATTTGTTTTGGTATTTGAATACTTTTTCATACATTCATATCCTAAGGAATGGATATGTACACAGTGATAGAAAAGGCTAACTTCCAGAAGTAAAGTTCTGAGATTAGTCCTCTCTTCAAGAGAAACAATATAATAATTAGCTTCCTAACTTGAGCTAAAACACTCCAGACCATGTATTTTATTTACAGGAGTGTGGGGGATAGAATTAGTACAATAAAAATTACATCAATTCCTAAAACTAAGTCTGAATGAGGTTGTTGAATTCCATCTACGGAAATGAAATTAGAGAACTGGCAAATATAGAGGTAAAAGATCTAAGCTTTGCCCATTGGTATTCTGTCTGTTTAAAGATGAGGTAAAGTGACTTTGTCAGCTAATGCATTTCAAGGTGTAACTGAAATTTTTCATCAAAGTTAAAGGTTCAACAAGCAAAACCATTTTCTGTAACTGGAGAAACAATGTTCAGAAAAGAGATGTATTCTTTTTTGTCATCTTGGTGAATATTAAATTTCACATTTGGGAAAAACGTTGCAGTAGATATGTTTTGTACTTGGGCTTTTGCAGACCCTGGGGACATATCAGCATTCCCAGGCATGAAGAAAGAAAAGACATGAACCACTCCTGGTTCTGAAATAATTTACAAAATGTTAGTTTTCTAGAAATACTCATGCACTATTAACTTCTAGGATGGTCATGAGGGATCTCTTTCAACTCAGAGAATTAATAGCTCTACCTTGCAATCAAACACCCCATTGACCTTCAGGGAGAGGGTGATTGACCTGGCATGATTTGCAGTTCACAGCCTTTTCTACAAGACTGGAAGAACATTCTCCTTCCAAAGAAGGGTTGAATGATGGTGAGAACAAAAGAGCAGAGCATGTCCTTCCCTCACAGAGACATTATAGGGCATCTCTTGTCCAAAACACAGACTATGTCTGTCTAAAACACGCTATGAAAGCGGTTGTTCTATCACCTGTTTTGGGGAAATGTAATACACAAAGGTTTTTGTGGTTTTTTGTTTTTGTTTTTTTTTTTTTTTTTTTTTTTTTTTTTTTTTTTTTTTTTTTTTTTTTTTTTTTTTTTTTTTTTTTTTTTTTTTTTTTTTTTTTTTTTTTTTTTTTTTTTTTTTTTTTTTTTTTTTTTTTTTTTTCCTGTTTTTTTTTGTTTGTTTGTTTGTTTGTTTTTTATTTATTTATTTGTTTTTAATGTTCCCTACTGCCTTATATAAAGGATAAAACACCTTGAACACAAATCATCAGAATAGGAAAGTAAGCCATCACTGATGGTGGGTTCAGATAAGCACTTACCCATTTGAAACTATTCTGCTGCTGACATCTGGTTGAAGGATTATCTAAGAGTTTGCATATGAGGTTAGATGCTTTCTAGGCAGAAGTTTGGCTACCTCTTTGTCTGTCACTCTCCTTCTCCAATAATTTCTGTTAACCCATTGGAAACAAATCCAAGAAAAGCATTTAGGTGTTGAAAGATATTAAATTCTCATATTTTTCTTTCACAGCACAGTGAATTAAATTAAGAATTTTTAAGCTTCCTGGCTGATATAGCCAGCCAATAGAACAATTCTTACGTTTGTCACTAGGGATGGTAGATTGCGTCCTTTTAAAATGTCAGCTGAGCAGAAAAAGAGAAGGTGTCTTCTTGTCTAAGGGGATGTGATGTAACTGGAGAAGATCCCTTCTGAAAGAGATGGCTCTTTCCCTGAAGGCAATGAAGGCTGAGAACAGGCAAGCCAGACTTCTCCAGTTCAACACAGACTGAGAGACTATGAAAAGGGCAGAGGGCAGACATATGGTCTAACTTAACACTAGCAGAAAGTAGGAGATTTTTTTCAAAAATCTAGATACAATTGCAAAATGGTTGCAACCATTTTTGAGAGCTTTTCAAGGACCTGACAGGAGAAGGAAGGATTTTTTTCAAAGCCTTTCTATCTCATCATAGCCTTTAAGTTATCATTATTCATAAGATTTTCTTGTACAGATGATGTTAAATTAAACCTATTTTAACCTGTAACCTGTAACTCCTTTCAGTGACCTCAGCGTGCTCTAAAAACACAATCACAGTAGTGCTTTTAGTGGAAACCCATCAAAAAAAATAGCTTGAAAGATGTACAAACTGATGTATTTTATAATACAGATGGATTTGTCAATATTTTTATAATACAGAAGGATTTGTCAATTAAGTCCTGGCAGAACAACAGGCAGAACCTCTAGAAAACTGTAATATGCAACATATCAGCTAATCACAGCCACAGAATGTAAAGAACGTGACAACTCTCTTTCCTTCCAGAGCTGTATTCATTTGCACCTTGGGACTATTGGAACTAACAATATACAGGAAATAAAATACATCCATCAAGTATTAAGAAGAGAAATCATGTTGCCTGAAATACAGTTAACTAGCAGCTCTTGAAGAGAAGTATGGTTAGCTGTACATGCACAAGTTTGGTTGTACTTCAGAAACAAATTTCATCCCAAGTAGAAACGCTTCAGTGAAATAATAGTCACCAAACCTCTGTAGGCTCTTTTCAGTGCCTTTGACAACGTGGTAAGATTGATAACAATACACCTCACCTTGAAGAATGTTCCCTGTCTGTAATTCCCTTTTAGGCATCTCAGGGGAACTGCAGAGCTCCTATTTGAAGGTGTGTCCAGAGGCACTTCTTTTGGATAAAAATATGAGGTTTTCACCAGCAGATATAAT
Source organism: Empidonax traillii (assembly GCF_003031625.1). Lineage (NCBI taxonomy): Eukaryota > Metazoa > Chordata > Aves > Passeriformes > Tyrannidae > Empidonax > Empidonax traillii. The sequence continues at coordinate 223,283 of NW_020956099.1, forward strand.
GGCAATGTTTGGGTACCTTTTGAATCCTTACTCTTTTTGCCTTTTTTTTTTTTTTTTTTTTAAATCCAGATATAGTGCAAAATATTATTATGAAAAGACCGCTAGCCATTTCTTTTATGTTTTGGATATAATCTGTTGATCATCTAATAGCCCATTCATTTCTTTTGGAATCTAATTGAATCTTTGTCACCTTGTAGTGCAGCAATATTGTGGTACTTAGACCAGAAATAGACCCTTGGAGTTATGTTTTCTCCCAATCGACACAATCAATTTACAGGACTTCAAATTCTGTCTCTAACTCCTCTTTAACTGCTAATCAATTCTTCTTACAAAGGCATGGGATTTGACACAAATTTTATTTCAAACAGCATGCCCCTTTTGAATTCAATCTGATGACCTGACATTGCCATTGGGCCATTACCCTTTTTCTGTAGTTCCCCTTTTAACTCATGTCATTCAATGTATTGACACCCTTGGAACTGCTTGCAAATTTTCAAGGCTTAAACTCCCGAGCAGCTTACTGCAGCTTAACTTTGTCTGATATGCAGTAACTGTTCATTTGTACGTATTTTGTATGCAGCAATGTAAGTTAACACATTTCAGGAGCTGTAGTACTAATATTTCATCCACTTTTATTGTTAAATTAAGACACTTTACTCCCCACTATTAGTGATCTAAAACTGTACAAATATAAGTTATAGTATTCAGTTCTGCTCCATGAGCAAAACTACTTCAGTCAGGGAGACTGAGTTGTATAGAAGGGGTAGCAGATTTTCAGTCCTCAAGAACTCACTGCCATTTTAATTTTGATGACCACAACTGAGATCTAACATTTTGAGTTGCGAGATTCTGTCTGTTGATTGTCTCAAGTAAATCTAAAAAATAACCATAAAAATTGACGTCAAGACTCCGAGAAACATGAGAACAAGAATCTCCGTGTTATTAATAGTATGATTTTATGAATGATAGTTCATGGTTGATCCTGCTTCTGACATACAGTTCAATTCATATCCATCCCTTACAGCTTCTTAATAGCACAGACTTATTTGTTAACCTTCCATATCTTTCTATCAAATGCTACCTTACAGAAAAATAAAGCCATTCTTTTTAATTCTTCCCATTTTTCTATTCTCACTACCTTTATTAGCCTCCTTGCTGTGTTATGCTAAAGAGGCTTCCTGCCTTGTCTCTGACAAGAAATGCAGTTCTGCATTAAATCATTAAATTTTACAATAAATCATTTAATGCATAGTTTCAAAGTGCTACTCTGATTATGCGTATCAGAGGCTAAATATACAGAAGAAAAGGACAAATAAGGGAAAAGAAGTTTTTTTGTCAGCTTTCAACATACACCTTACTAGATATTTTAAAGAAAAGAATTGACTTTCCATATGACTATGCATGCAACCATAAGTTATAGGCAAAAAGCCTATGCAGAGTAAAGAATGTCCTTTTGAAAAAGGTCAGTCTTAAGTAGAAAAGCCGACAGTGTCAAATCCTAAAACTGGTATTTTACATCTTTATTTACCAGGGAACTAAAATAACCATTATATACTTATCTATTTGACTATGTGATAGTGTTGAAAAAAATTGCACCATTAATTACACAATGGAGAACTGCTCTTTAAATCAAACTGGGATGTCTCATGACCCTTCCTGCAAGAGTATTAAAAAAAAAAACCAAACACCTTTTTTTCCTTTTTAGTAGAAGGAAATCTACATTCAAATCTACTTACACGAAAGAAGTTTCAATCCCGTGATACAGCATATAGTGCAGGGTGAAGCATTGTTTCTCTCACCTCTGAATTTCTGCAAACCATATTCTATTCTGCTTTATGGCTTAAGTTACCATTGAATTCACTAACTAAAATTACATTTCAAAAACATTGATAATTAAGTCTATTTTCATGTAATATGCCTCTTAATTCCATTTCCTCTTAAGGACTGGGGTCTTACACCCCCAGGGCCCTTTCCACAGCACTGCTTTCCAATGTCTCACTCCTCCATCTGTACAAACATCCAGATTTGCCCCATCCCAGGTGCAAAATCTACACTATCCATTGCTGAACTTTATATGGTTGGTGATTACCCAGTCCTCTGATCTGTTAGGATCTCTCTGCTGGGCTTCCCTGCCTTCGAGGGAGTCAACAACTGTTCCCAGTTTTGTGTCACCCACAAAATTGATTAGTATCCCTTCCAGTCCTGTAGTATCCCTTCCTTTCAAGTCATTTATGAAGATAGTGAAGAGAATGGGGCCAAAGATGGAGCCCTGTGGAACCCCACTAGTGACAGGTCACCAGTCACTGTTACCATCTGTGCTCAACCTGTGAGCCAATTGCTCATCCACCACATGATGTGTTTATCCAGCTGTGCTGGACATTTTGTCCAGAAGGATCCTGTGAGAGATAATATTGAAAGCTTTACTGAAATACAAACAGATGACATCAGCTGGCTTCCCTTGATCGACTAGGGGGGTTACCTTGTCATAAAAGGAAATCAGGTTTGATAAGCAGGGCTTTCCTCTCATGAAGCCATGCTGGGTTTGACCAGTGATTGCATTGTCTTTCAATACTTCCCAGAATAATCTTCTCCATAATTTTACCAGGCACTGAAGTGAGACTGACAGATTCTGGGGTCCTCCTTCTTGCCCCTAATGACAATCAGGACAACATTTGCCAGCCTCCAGTGAGCTGGGACCTCTCTGGATTCCCAAGACCTCTTAAAAATCAGCAAGAGAGATTTTGCAGTGACATCAGCCAGCTCTTTGAGCATTCTGGGATGAATCCCATCAGGCCCCATAGATTTATATGCATCCAGCTGGAGCAGTAGATTCCACACAATTTCAGGGTCAACTGCGAGTTGATCACTCTCGCAGTCATGGTCCTCTGGTTCAGGGCACTAAGACCTTGGTCCCTCATCCGTGTTGAAGACAGAGGCAAAGAAAGCATTAAACACCTTTGCCTTTTCCCTGTCCCTGTTTTTGAGGTGACCATCCTCGTCCTGTAATGGGACAATGCTATTTCTATACTGCCTATTGCCACTACTATAGTCAAAACAACTCTTTTTATTGTCCCCCAAGTTTCTGGCCAGCTTCTGCTCTAGTTGAGCTTTGGCCACATGAATTTTCTCCCTACAGTGGCAAACAGTATCTCTGAATTCATACCATTTCACTTGACCTTGCTTCCACTGGGCATACACCTTCCTTTTTTCGCCTACTCATCAAAGTCAGCCTTCTGCCTTGCCTGCTTCACTTCCAGTATTTGGGAATTGCCTGTTCCTGTGCCCTTAGGAGATGATTTTTCAAAACTGACCAGCACTGAAGGACCCCAGCACTGGCAAAAACATTTTCCCAGAGGACTGTACTCACTAAATCCCTGAACATCCTGAAGTCTGCCTTACTAGCTCCTTTTTCGCCTTTGAGATGGGTGCATAGATACAAAAAATATTAAATCTCCCAGTGTTGGACATGAAAGAATTCAATTTATTTTGATATCCTAAAGCACTGTATCAGTTTGTAATTGTGTTTCCAAAAGAGCAGTCTGTCTTAAGATCTTAATTGGCACAAACTTGCAACCAGCAGTTTATCCTCTGAATCCACTGAAACAAAAATTTGTTTCTCAGTCTTTCAGCTACAAATTGATTTTTGAGAGTATCTTTTCTCCTTTAAGGCTTTATGTTTAGCTCCCAAACATGCCTTATGATCCCTTTATCTAGAGGGCAGAAGAAAGATGTTATGGAGTTCCCATGGCTATGCTGAAGATGATTTTGGAGTAATTTAGTGATGGAAAAAATCACTGGATATCTTTTGGTAAACATTCCAGTCTTTTTCATCTGATATTTCTGAGGAGGCTTAAGAGACACATGGTTGTGTTTTGTTTTCCAAGTATATTTCTTCACATTTGCCAACATAATCTTATGGGGATATTAGGACTATGACCAAAGAAGCAGAATAATTATCTCTGCTGTCTGTAAAGATTGTCCACTAAATTTTATTTCTGCAAGAGAAAGTATTTCATGCCAAAAAATTTTATTTTTTATAACTTTTTCCTAATTATTCCGTGTTTAGAGGAAAGTTTACTGGGGCATGATACAAAAGGTATAGTACTAGAAATTTAGGAAAAAAGCACAGATTTTAGAGCACAAAGGAATATTCATAGCAGATGATAATCTGGTGTTTACTACAAGAGCCTTGTTAATTCAGAAACCAGAAAATATAAAAAAACCCCAGACCAAACCAGAAACAAACAAACAAACAGTCAGAGCAATGGCTGAGTCACTGGCTTTTCTAACTTGCAGAATGCACCTTCTCCAGAGAATCTTACAAAAAAGACATGATAGAATCATTTTTGGAACTTTTGTTCTTGCCTCATTGTGTTCATCCCACCTACCTCTTCTTGGAAAGCTTTTATTCCTTGGAGGTAATATCAGAAAATACAATAAAATTATAATCAGCGTATTTCAAGACATGAGCGTTGCACTGTGGCAGAAAGGGTGAATCATGTTCAAATCCATGAGTACAAAATGACCATGTATACTAAATCTCAGCAGAAATTGTATTGTGAAGGGTCTTACTTTCTTTTAAAATATAGGAGTGTTTTAAAACCATCCTTAAAAAATTATATTAAAAATCAAGTTGTCTTTTAAAGCACAATCAGTAACAGAATAATTTTGTAGTTTTTCCTGAATAAAATCTGTCCTTTATCGCTCTGTTTATCCACTCATGACAGAAGAGGAGGAATGGAAACTGTTTTTCCTAGATTGTAGCTTTCTTTAAATCTACACAAACAGAAAACACACAAACCCTTTTTTTGTCTGACAACATAGAAGAGAAAGAATTATGATTACAGCAGTATCCGTGATGATATTGCCAGCAAATTCAGAAAAAAATTGAATGGGCACAGAGATTACTCCCACTGCTGAATGACCTGCTCAAAGCAAGGCTGAGATCCACTGGAGGAATGACAATAGGCCATGTGGATTTGGGGTAGAATCCCTGTAAAGTCATTTTTTGACTTTGGGATACTTAACTCTAAACAAAGGACTCTACAAACCCAAACATGTCTGCATTCTTTAGAGCTAAGTTCACCAACAATAATGAATTGTTTTTCCACATGGATCCAGAATTATCTTCCACAAAAATGGTAGTATTTTCAGATATGCCACTTTATGGTGCATAAAATGTACCTAATATATCGTGTGCATGATA
>NW_020956099.1:229085-259090 GCF_003031625.1 Empidonax traillii
TATCTCCACAAATGTTATGGGAGCACAAGTCAAGAAATGGGAAAAAGAGCTATTTTATTTCCCATATATTCCTACTTCCAAAAAATTACTATTTTTCTGTCTCTGCAAGAAATAACGTTTGCCACCATTACACTTCAAGGTGATGTTATAAAGCTGTTTTTCCTTTCATCCTGTGTCTTTTCACAGGTTTGGTTGTTTCTGGAGGTTTTTTCTCCCTTTTGTAAGCCTATGTGGTACAAAAATCATGTCTAATGCTGGTGATTAAAACTGAGACATTTCATAGTGAAGCTTCTGTAAAGAAGGAAATTGGAAACAAACAAGCAGAGTTATCTGTCACCACATGATAAAGTTCAAGTCTAAGAAGCTTCTTGTCAAACACAATCGACAGAACGAGAGATAGATAAGACCTTAATAGCAGAAAAAGTAAGCTATAAACCATAGCTTTCTCTTACAATATAAAAGGCTCTCCTTTTTAACACTCTATTACAAAATGCGGTAAAACAAAATAAAAAATAATAGTGGGAGAAACAGTGATGTTTCTTCTTTTCTCAGAACACCGTGAAGTGTGTTAATATTTTTGATGTTCACTTTCTGTCAAGGTCAAGTTAGTTTTGCTACTGTCATTATGAAAAGGGAACCTAGACCAATTTCTTGATTTCTGTAAGGTTACTTATATTTAATAACCTCTCTTTAATTCTTAATCTTGTAAGTAGCTTTGGCAATAATTACTTGATATATTTTTCAGTTAGGTTATTTAAGTGTTTCTCCTGAATGCTGTTAAATATATTCCACTGAAAAAAAAATGTAGGATACAATTCCATAACTAAAATGTGAGTTTAGAGAAGAATCAGATTTTTATAGTTTAGGAAGCACCTATTTTTACTTTATTTCCATTCTGAAATGTAAGAAATTTTTTTTCAGTTCTTCAGAAAAATAAAATCCCCTAGTATTGTACCAGGCAGAATATTTAATTTGAAACTTCAAATTATTCCTTCTTGATTAACATGCTTTATTATTTATAGCATGCAATAAATATGTAAATGTTATACTCTTGTCCTAAGATGTATTTGAAGAACTCAAATATGAACATTCAGTTCATATTATGTTCTCAGGGCTCCTTTGACAAGCACTTAGAGGATGCTGAAATGTCCTGTAAGCATGAGGTCACAATAGGTTTCTCAATACTGGCTTATTTCATTAATATAATTTTTATTATCTCACAAAATTTATATTATTTGTATCATTATTCTTTGATTTTACTGAAACATTAGGCTGTGACTTTTTAATTTATTTACCGAAATATTACTGAATACATTTCTAATTGAAAGAATAATCAGCATACTGTAATTTAGGTGTCATAAATTTGAGGTTTAGGGTCTATTTTGTAGCCTAGTCTGTCCTTTTACACACCAGCATAGCTCTGTAATAACTTCTTGATTTAGTATTTACAGCTAGAAAACATCTCTAGGCTCTGGCAAAATGTTTGTCTCTAACTGATCTTTGCAAAATGCAGGAAGACAATGCAGTCTGAGGACTGTAGTGTCAAACTAGTACTCCCGGTAACTATTCACAACTTTGCTATGGATCTGCTGTGTGATGCTGAACAAGCTATATTCTTGTGTTCCTACTGCCTTTACATTTAAAAAAGTGTAAAGTAGCAGCTACCTTTAAGAAGCAATTTGAAATCACTGGCTATTGAATAGAGCAGAAGACCTGGGGACTGATTCTTTACCAAGACTTTATGGAACTTCATAAAAGTTGGCTACGCATCTGGCCAAGCTTTATTACCTCTGCAGTTGTGAGACCTGCCCTCCCAAGCACAGATGTTCTGAGTGATATGGGAAGAGCTGTATGAGCTCTGAAGGAAGATCACAGAGTGGGCACAGGAAGTTCCAGGTAAACTGCTGGAATTAAAACTGGAATAGAAATAAAAGTAATTGAAAAGACCTCTTATCAGAATTAAATTTGAATGTTTCTTACATAGACTAGAATGGCTGCTTATAGAATTGTACTAATCTCAGTGTTTAGTAAACTATGTATGCCATTTCATTTTAATGTTTCATAATGACATTTCTGGGAATGTTTAGGAACCTTAAAAAGAAAAGAAGTAGAAAGTTCACAATTATGAAATATATTGCCTCTTTTGAAAAGGTGTGAGAATTCTACAACTCCACTATACCTCTAGTACTTCCTCTATATACAATCCTAGGTCCTTATTAGAGACACAGGATAAAAGCAATTTGCAGATCAACAGATATTATCCCTTTTATTTGAATGACAAAGTTCCAAAGAAAATCTTTCATGCAATAACCAAGTGTTATTTGAAAACTGGTCAAGCTTCTTCTAAAACCCTCAGAAGATTAATACTCATTAATTTTTTTACATGCTAAATTGATTTATTTCAAGTGTATATTTTTATAACAGTATTGTTCTTCAGTGTTGAGCTCTTCTGTATCTTCATCCCTTTTTCCTAGTTAGTAGGGAACAATTACATTTCTACTCATTTTTCTATTACTGCATCATATGAGTTTTCTGTTGTCTTTGAGAGAGTATACTAAAATGGTCTTTCCAAAATTAATTTTGCACACTTTGTGAACGTTGTCTTTCTCCTTATTTTAACATTTACTACCTGTCATATAAAGAGTAGTTCAGATGAGCTCTCATCACCCCTTCTTCAAAAGACAAATGTTGAGGTTTAGAGAATCTCATTGTAATAAATATATAGAAAAATAAAGAAAGGATTATCTTTATAACATCACAGCTAGAAACACTTTAACAAGGAATAGTTTCAACACAAAGCAACAGGAAGCATAGAAATAGTTCATATTCTTTTTGACTGTTAACATTCTTTCCTTGTCACATCAGCTGGTTAGAATATTTGGGCTATGGACCCAATAGGAATGGCATACTGGTCACAAGCTTCTATTTCTCACTGATGCAAATATCTCCATTCCAGTAAAGAGAATTTCCTGGAGTCTATCATGAATAGAAACATGGACATATTAGCCTCTCATATGCATAACCACACTTTGATAGAAACAGAATGAAGTGTGTGAATCTGAAGTGCTCTGAACAGACTTAAATCTGCATTTGGAACATCTAATATGGTTAGCGACTTCATTGGTGAAAAAAAAATCACTAAACAAAATCAGAATAAAATTGTGAAAGAAAACAAATCCAGAATAGCAAATTATAGAAATAAGAATAATTTGGAGCTACAACTTCAGATATTGTTAAATTTTTTTAAAAAAGTCTTTCTCATCTGTCAAAAGGGAATGGAAACTTGCATGCATTGAGAACACTATCTCTTTGTGACATCTTTTGTCACTTTTCTACACTCTTAGGAATGATGGCATAATATCCTACCGTTAAGTGTTTAGGAAAGGAAGCAGCTGCAAATAGATACATTAAATTCACCTGCCAAAGTGATGGTTTCATATATTAAAATGTCAAGACCTTACACTATAGCCAGATGAATTCAGAGTAGATTAGTGACATCTAAATTGCCAATTGCAAGTAATTGTGACATATTTTCCTATGATTTTTTTTCTTCCTACAATAATGAACATGCACAGGATTTGTAAAAATTATAAAATAGCTTAGTGGTCTATCTTGAAATTTTTTCTGAAATCATGTTCTCTATAGAGTGATTTAGTGTGAGTTCAGGATTTGATTAGGTCAAAAAGGGTATTATCACTGGGGTAGATAAAATATGCAAGAGCAAGCCCTCTGTTTGCACTGCCTCCTTATACCAGACAGACTCTGACAGAATCATTACTCCTTTCAATATTTTCTAGTCAGCTTCTAAGCTCTCCAGCAGAGGTAACCTTTTAAAAAAACCCAGTGGAGTAATGCAACAGATGGTGCTTATCTCTGTCAGAAAGGTTCTCTAGGTAGTGTTTGAGCACTGCCTTTTGCCTCTCTATAAGGAGTGAGGCCTGGAAAGAAGAGTTGGCAGCACACCTGAACATGATGAGATTGAGAGGGGCTTGGACTGGAGAATTCAGGTGCAACAGAAAAAGTGACTCTACAGCCACAAAGAGAAAGTTATTAGCTATAAAGGCTTTGAAAGAAATTTAAATTATCAGAAAATAGAACAATATATGGCTAAATACATGTCACAGTTAGGACGAAGTTGCCATATGTGAATTGTAGGTTTGTTATATGTTTGACTAATTAACGAAATGGCCTTTAGGATTCTCTAGTAGACTTCTTCAGTAAAAAAATAACCAACCAACCAACCAAGCAAAACAGAACAAAAAACAACTCATAGTGAAGGGCACCCTGAGCAAGACTTGCAGAAAAATGATGCAAGTAATTTGCTTTGGGATTTTCACAGCCAGTCTCCTCCAACCTGAGCATCTTTTTCTCCAGCATGTGGAAATGGTATGTCAAAGGTCTAAGAAGTATTTGAAATGTCATCTGGGAAAGAGGAACACTGAAATGGAATATATATCTAGTTAAAAATTCTTTCTGAAATATAACTGATTTTTTTGTTATACTTTTTCTTTTTCATTGTTATGCCATCCATGTCCTAGAGCTGTCAAGGCCCTGCAGATATGAAATTTCAATAAAGAGAGGTTTGGAAATCTAGGCATGCCAAGCATTGTTAATTGTTTTTATCTTTAAATAAAAAAAATTCAGGAAAACAGCAGGGGTGTGGGCTAAATTCTGTGTCTGTTTGTGTGTGTATGTAAATTTATTGTATCACTATTATTAGCAACTGGTCCTGCTTCTACAAATTTAGAGCTGCACATACCTGAACATACAGTAACTACAGCAAGTAGAAAAAAACAGATAATCCAAATGAATTTTAAGATGGGTTTGTACCATAAAAACTAGACTGAAACCTAAGAAGCAAGAAGCTCTAAAGGAAGTCAAAAGGTATCACATGTACTGTCAATAAACAGTTTTTTGCTTACCAACCAGTCTCAGGGGATGACAGAGGTGAAAGGGTTTCAGAAAGGAGAAGCATAAATAACAGAAAAAGAAGAAATAAAACATATGGTGAAGCAATGAAAATAAATCCGCACTGTAAAATAACACCCAAAAAAAGCAGACAGCTGGGAAAAAAAGAATAATAGCAATATGATTTTCAAGAGAAAAAAAAAAAAGCTTTCTGAAAGGAAAGATGTTTATAGGCTGTTTAAACAACAACAAAAAAAATCAGCTTCAAACCTGCTTGTTTTTTTTCAATAGAGTATGGTGGTTAGGGTATGCTGATTTCTCATGCTACCCAAACTAGTGATGCAACAAAGGTTAAGTCTTTGAGTTACAGAGTGATCTGACTGGGAGCCCATTTATTTCTGGGAGCTGGAAACAGAGTATGAATAAGACAAATAGATATTACGAAAACATTTATTAAAGAATGGCTGTGAAATACTATTATCCTTATAAATATTTAAAAAAGGAATACTTAAAAGGAATACTTAAAAATATTATGTCATTTCAAATAGGATGTTTGATCTATGATTATTTAGTCTCTACATGATTTGTAAATAACATTGTTTTACATAATTTGACAAAGATCCATGTTGAAAATTTCTGTATTTGATGTTCAGTGCATATTATTAAGAGGGGGTGAAAAGCATATAAATGGAGACGAAGAACAGAGGAAAATGCAAGAAATTGACTGAAGTCCTAATATAGAGTTAATTTACAGAATGCAGATGTATGATGTTCTAATAAAATAAATTTAATTACAATTCTCAACCTTTATATCTATATGTCTAGGCTATTATTCTATTAAATTGGATTAGTAGGAAAAGTTTTTTGATTGTTCAGTCCATGAACTTCTCCTTTGCCTCTGAAATTTGCTATTTGTTAAGTGCAAGGTTGTTCATCTATTTTTCCTGTGAAAATATCTAAGTCACACATCATGATTAAGTTTACCCTTGCCTTAATTCCATGAACAAGTGGCTGGCTAGTACAGTACCATACACAGCAGCCTAAAGAAACCAGCCAGTCAGGGAACCAAAGGGAGGAAAAAACCAGACCATTATGAGCTGGACCTCCAGTTGAGATCATTGTAAATATGTATTTCATTGCTTTTCTTGTATAATTCTGAGGTATCCCATTAATTCCCTGTAAGTGGGTCAGTCTTCTAGAGTCTTCATTGTGAAGTGTATTTTCTGACATGGAAACATCAGTATGGTATTTGGCACTTTTAGAATCTCAGAAACTTCATCATTCACAGATACCAAAATGTTAGTCTCTGAAAGCACTTCCTGAAAACCCACTGAATGAAGTGCAGCAAGGTTTAGAAAGACAAGGTGTAGGAGAGTTCCTGTGAAGAACATTGTGTAAAAATACATTATTAACAGAGCAAAACTAGCCTACAAGTTTTCACACTATTTTCCAATTTTGTGGACATAGTAACTGAAATGCAGCAACAAATAATATATATTTTCTTATATACAAAATAATAACGTATCTTTCGTTATTTTATTTTACAACCATGGAGTGCATATAGTCTGAAAGTTCAGAGAATTTAGGTTGTTTTTTCTAGTTATGACTGTTACAAGACATAAAAGACTTTAAAGTCTTTGAAACTTTATTTCCTGACAGTTTAGAGTGTTTGAGAAGTAATCAAGAGAACATTAAGTTGTTATTTTACCATTTGTAAGTGCCTGCTACTGAAAAATATTGTATCTTATGATAGCATAACAATATGTTATTTACAATAAAATATAGCCGCCATATATTTATACCTATGTAAAGATAAACTTTATAATAGTGTGTTCTATAAATAATGCAAATTCTACACTGTGAATACTACATCAGAAGAGCTTTTTACAAGAATAACATAAAACTACACTAGTCTCAAATAAATTCTGAGAAATGATATGACAAAAATTATCTGTAGTAGCATTTTTATTTTGACTCCTTTTGACATAGTAGTTAAGTACTTACATTGATAAGTACAGAAGATTATAGTAACACAACACCTGGAGCGGCAAACAAGCCTCAGTGGAGACTATTAACAAGGCCCCTGAGACACCAGCACATTGTCAGCACCTCAGCTTCTGTGGGACAAAATACCAACACTTTCAGATTTCACTTTGACCTCATGGTCACCCATCACTGTGGATGCAGAAATACTTGGCTGTACTCCGACGGGTGAGAAATGCTTCCAAAGAGAGGCATACATTCCTCCCAAGCACACATTGACTTTGCCTTCTTCCTACAGGCTCATCCAGAGAGCTACTAGTTCAGAGAGGCCCCTCTCTCGTTTAGATGTCTGAAAATTAGTCATTCAGTCTAAGATAGCCAGGTAGGCTCCCTGGGCAGCTGAGACATGGACAGGGCAAATTCAACACTTTCTAGCAATAGTTGCCACAGCAGGGGCATTCAGGGGTGTTCTGGGGTGATAGGGTCCTGCACAGGGGTTCCCAACACCACCGACACCCAAGCAGCAGCCTTGTGAGGACTCGGGGTCCCTCATTGGGGGCGGCAAGGAAAGGTGGTGCTGACAGAAATTAAGGGACTTTCAATGGCTCCAGGGAGCACAAGTGACCTCAGGTACAATGAAGAGGAGTGGCATGTCAGTGAGGACATGGTACAGCAGTTCACACAGCAGTTTGCGTAGGCAGGGCGAGCAGGAAGGGCTTCTCTCTGACCATCTGGGAGCAGCCAATAGAGTCAGAAAACAGATTCAATATCTCATAAGGAAGAGCAAAGACATCCTTGCAGCCCACATCTTATTAGCATACTAATTTAAGCTTCCTCAGTTATGGTGTTGGCACATCGTAAAGCTCAATCCCTTGCAGCTGCAGAAGTCACTGAACCAGCCTTGTCAGAGGCCTCCAGCCAGACAGACCTGCTGATGGTAGACACAGCTCTCCAGGTCACAGGTTCCCAGGAGTGCCTGATGCCCTTTGGGAGGCTGGGGCAGACAAACAGTTATTTTGCAGAGGGTGTGCTGTGGTTGAAGAGCTGTGTCACCAGGTCAAGGAGCTACAGGAAGAAGAGGCTTCGTAGTGTTCTAAATATCAGACCACCCCACAGGATGTGAATACCATTTTCTTGACAGTAATCTATACTTTTAATGTGTTGCATCATGTCCAGATATAGAATTAGCTTCATGTAAAAATGCGTAAGACAAACACAAGAGGATTACAGTAAAAGAGGAGCAAAATAGTTTATATCTTTACCATGAAATTTCACAGATAGTATTTCTGATTATCAGTTCTACTACAGTCTCCCGAATGAAATGCTGTGTCAATTGCTTTGTTGTAAAGAAAGAGAGAAAGAAATAGAATGGAAAGTTAGATTGACATCCAGTTGATTGCTTATCTGAAAAATAGTATCCATAGATATACAAATAGCTACATATTTATCCTTTTTTATTTTTATTTTTTTCTTCCAGCGTTCTTCTTTAAGACAATTCATTTTGGCTCTCTGTTAAGGCAGCAGTGTAACAACTACTTAATACTTATGCAATGCATGGAGGTTTTGTTTTAAATAAGTTTTAAAATCATCCAAAATGAATTACATTTAAGGAGAAAAAGTTCACTACAACCTCACTACTGGAAAAAAAAAAAAAAAAAAAAAAAAAAAGAGAAGATAATCACTAGGTGCCTTTATTGTACTACCTATGCACATAAGTTACTGTTTCTGACTGTTATAAGAAATTGGTCCTTATTGTATGTGCTACAATGTGCCAGATACACAGATGAGTACCAAAGAGTCATCAGAATGTAACAAAGTTCAGGGAAGGGGGATGAGGACTAGGGGAGGGGGAAAAAACCCCAAAACCAACCACAAAAAGAAACAAACCCAAAGAAAAAGATTTCCAGTAAAGTAGATTAAAACTTCAAATAATTCCCTGAAGAAAATGCTCTCTTTTTATTAAAATCAATATGCATAGAAGATGTTTCAAAATGAACGATGGCATATCTTACATTATGCACATGTGATATGGCCAGTCTTCGCAAACGAAGAACCGGGGAAGGTCTTTACACCTTCCAGCCTGCGCATTGGATTTTTTAGGTGAGACACAGTGTGCGCGGAACTGAGCCCACCCTTTAATCCTGAGGTTCATCTGCCGGGGCCAAGCACACTTGGACGGTGGCAGCGAGGTCCTCAGGATGCAGATGGATTGCCTTACAGGGCTAACGAGCTCCATCTGCCCAGGAAAAGGTGAGCCGCGGGACCTGCAGCCAATCCGCAGGTTGTTTTTTTTATAGCGGGTCTCGAACATACGAGCCTGGGATTCAGAGTCCCGTGCTTTACCAACTGAGCCATCCGTATGCACATGTACGCACACATAGAACTACATGTCTATACATAGACCTTCCTAATACTTATATCTTGTCACATTGGAAGAGTTAGAATAACATTTATAATCAATTATAAACTATTAAACACTAGTTTAAGAAAATAGTTTTAAAACAGTGCTAGTGAACTAAAAAGGACAGACAGGGTGATGAAATAAGTGATTTTAATAATCATAATTACCATAAACACTGAAAGATGAGTGGTAAGTTTCAAATACTCATAACCATTTGCCTCTTCTTTTGGAAAGCCAGCAGTAGCACTGCTGATGGTAAAAGTCAGTATATGTAGTCTTATTAGACAGATTCTGTTTTCTTTGAAATAGGAACTTTCCAGGCACTGATACCTCAGATGCATGCCGACATCTATTAGCAGATAGCACTGAGAAGCTGCAGGCTAGGTAGAGCCAGAGTACTGACTCTTGTGATTGACACTGTTAATGACTTTTCCCTGAGTTCTTGCTCTGGTTAGTATTCACTGTTTTGCTCTGTATTCTTTGGCTTTTTGCACGTTACACTGCATCAGTGGGGGGGTGCGGAGGGTGAGGAAGAAAAAAAAAAGAAAAAAGTTGCATTTTGGAACTCTACTTTTGATCTGAAAAATTTATCAAATATGTTTCTTTATGAAGCCATGGATATTCTTTTCCAAATAAGCCTGCCAACTACACAATGACTGTCTTGGTGTTGGACTAGTGGCAATGCATGAAGAATAAATGCCACAGAAAGCAGAGAACTTATTTCTTCTTTTCTTTACTTTTAATGAGCAAGCACTGATATAAAATAAAAAGTCTAGAGATATTAGCACCTCTCTAACAATAAAGGTACACAGTTAATTTAAATTGTTCTTGATTGTTACAGAACTACATCTGAAATAACTACGGCTGTGTATATGAAAGGTGGAATGTCATTAAAAATAAGTCTTCATTTTATCTATTTCTAGCCATTCATAGGTGTTCGGTCTAGGCTGGTTACCTACTCAACTTGCAGAGTCAGTAGAAAAAGTTAAACACGTCCAGAGGGAGAGTCAGTCCTCCTGTATAGCTGTCTAAAACAGGGTGGGGATAAATTACAAGCTAAAGATGCCTTGCTTTTTTGAATGATAAAACCAAGAAATAAATTAAATAGCTTAGATCAAATGCCAAACCTTAGATAACTAAAGTTAAGTCAATCTCATGCTGAGTAGCTGTATAAATAAGAAAAATAAATTGAAAAATCAGTATTGTTATGACCAAATTTAATTTAGTGAGAGTTTTTTCCTCTTCTAGGTCTCTTAAAAGATGTAAAGATGAAGAGACTTTTATTTTACCGTGCATCTTATGTTCAACTGTTACTTCTTATAAAAATAATAAAGTTACAGGAGGATTTTTTTTGAGAGTTACCCACTTTTTTTAACTGAAAAAATCAGATTTTGCTTTGGCTATGCAAACTCCTTTGTTACTCATTGATCTTATTCACACATTAGGCAGGGCTTTGCAAAAGCCCAGCATTACACTTCAGAACTGCAGAGAGAAGTCTGGAGTCATTGAAGGTTTAAAGAATTCTTGAAAATATGGTCTGGTGAACCCTTTCCAGAGCCTACTGGGGTGACTGGAATTTTTTGCATGTACTTCAAAAGGCTCTGGATCAAATCACACCCACTCCACCTCTCATACACATAACTATGCTTTTTTCAAAAAGAGTTTTGTAATATAGAATTGAAGGAAAATTTAAATTGACTGCAAAGAGATACTAAATGTCCCCAGACAGTCTGATTAAACTGAGAAAATACAAGTTCCTCCATGTCTCTATACTGAAATTTGCTTTGTTATTCCACGCTAGAAGGAATGTTTAACATTCTGCAGATGTCTATGCCATGCTGATCTGCAGCCAGAATGAATAATTCTAAAAGGCTGATGTTTGAACACATACTACAGCACAGCAGAATTAAAGGTGAAAGTTCAAGTGCTGCAATTTCAAACTATTGATCAATGGTAATTTTTGGCACCCTTGGGTTACTCATGCTGGCATACGGCAAGAAAGCAAACCATGAAGGTTAAGTATGAATCATCAACACCAATGTAACTCACCTTCTTCAGTTTCCTTTCTTTACAAACCTGTTGCTATTAGGTGGTCTTTTTCCTGCTTGCTTTTGTGCTCTACAGCAGAGCATCTCTTGTAAACCATGTCTCCTGAGCAAATCAAATTAGAGAGAATGCTGAAAAGGAAAGCTGCTTGTCTGTTTGTCGCCAGATGAAGAACTGTCTGCTCAGCTGGTAGGGAAAATACAATGCTTATTCTGCTGCTTCTTTGCTTATAAGCAGATTTTCAGCATAAAAACTTGTGGCTAAGCCATGCCCTTACTAAAGCTGAAGATTAATACCTTACTATTTACCCATTAATAAAAAAATAATAGGACACACGTACACAAGTTAAATTATTTTGTTTCTAGGAAATTCACTTCACCTTAGAGACATCTCAATGATGCTTTGATTATTTCTTCACTTGTCTTACAATCATCATGCTTTAGAGGAAAAATATGCTTTGACAACATAAGTATCCAAATATAGTTTGAAAGAAAAATATCTTTAAACATATATTGAGTGGCTTTATTTCAGAGTTACAAATAAAATGGAAGTTTTCATTGCACCTAAACAAGAGAGATGTACAGTTTATAATTACAAAGCAACAGCAGCTGGTTTAATATGTGTCTAAGACAACTTTTAAGCTACAATTTATATATCAAATCCCATCTGGAAATTTTAGGGGAGGGTATTTTTTTTTTTGTTCTGGTTTTTTCTTAAAGAATTTTATGTGACATCAGCAAAGAACAGTAATTGACTAAAGCTGCATACGGAACCTGGGACAAAAAAATTATGCATGGGAAATGAAAATAAGAATGTTCTGTCTTTCCACAGTTCCACCGGGGGGAGGGGGTGGGGGGGGTGGAAATAGAGAGAGAGAAAAAGTCAGTTTTCATATACACAGACTCATCTTACGTAGTTTTTGCATTTTAAGAAAAATAACACTAATGGTAGCAAAACCCGGATTTTTACTGGATAAAAGTTACAGTTGTTTATGTAACAGGGTAAGCGTGGACACACGAAAATCAAAACCCCAAAGTTAATTTTTTCAGAGAGCCAATGTATTCATCATAGTTACTTGACTGTTGAAGTCTGTGGTGTCTCAGGTGCAGTGCCTTAACAGAGTTCTTTTCTACATCATAATCTTAGGATTTTTCATACACATAGTTTAAGTCTGAATTTCCTTATTTCACAAGCTCTGTGAGGATAATCACAACACATAATACAATACAACAACTCTGTGGTGCTGTCTTGGTTTAAGATAAATGCTAGGACAAAGACTCCAACAAATGATCCCTGTCCCCTTTTAATAAAATCTTGTTCCCTTTCACCAATAGAGACAAAATGGGAGGAGATATAAGTGAAAAAATAGCAGTTTACTGAAAAGAAATGTAACAGTACAAACAAAACAGCTTAAGATAATAATAGACAGAAATCATCCCTAATCTCTTCCCCCTTGGTACATAGACTAGATGGTGGCTGATACATGCCCTCTACTCCCTCCTCTTTCCCCCTGGGAGAACAAAGAAATTCCCCAGTATGGATGCAGGCTCTCTCTTCTTTTCTCTGGCTCTCTCCAAAGGCAGCTGGCCACAGTTACAGCTGGCAGGAACTGCAGAAGGAACAAACCTGGAGCCATAGCCCTGGAGCAGCAGGGACTGCGAAATGGTGCAGTGGCCAGAGAGTTGGGTTAACTTTTGTTTTCTGTCTGGCTGCAGCAGAGGGGGCCCCCTTTTGAGAAGTCCCCAGCAGCGGTGCAGGGGAGGGTGGCAGTGTAGCAGTGGTTCTTAGGATTGAGGTATTAAAGCTCTATCTGGAAAAATAGAAATTAAATAAATTAAAATAAAATACAAAAAAATTCAAAAGATTGAAAAAACCCTATCCTTTCCTTGACAGAATTCTGAAGACATATACCTAACGTTAATGCATTTTGGAGGCATGTAGGAGAAGTAAATTAAAAGCTATTTTTATTCTCTATGGAGTTGTTTAGAACAATTTTTCTCTCAGTTCTTGGGAAAAATTTCCTAACAATTTCCTTTTATTTCCTTTAATCCTTTTGCCTTTTGAAGAAAGAATTTACTTTTCTTTTTCCCTTCATTAAAATCTTTATTCTCCAACAATTCAGCACCACAGTTCCCCTCTCTTTGAAGAATGCCTTCATATGGTGTTATAAAACTTTCTGAGCAGACGAGATGGACTGAGGAGATGTTTCTTTCTACATCACTATGGAATTGTACAATGAAGATAAAACTAAATCCAGATGGTGTCTTCTGCCAAAAGAAGACACATCCATTGAATGCTAGAGTCATATACACTTGCCTTCCTTCCTTTCTCATTGAATTTCTTAATTCATATAATGTAGAAGAAAATCCTCTGTGACAGTTTGTTCTACTATTGCAAGCCTAAAGGTTAGCATATACTGGTTAAAAAAGTGAATCAAATCCGATCAGGAAGAAAATTATATTAACCCCTACATTCCTGTACTGTAGATATGTGCCCTAGCTCAAGAAAATTATGCCACTAAAAAAGATTATTATGCCACTAAAAAAGATAAATTACGTGCTAGCAGCAGGTAATGACCTAGGTGCAAGTCTCAGGTAGGTACATAACTAATGTAAGCCCATATTTCCTACTCTACTGACTTTAGTTTGAGAATTCTACTTTCACACTGGGTAAATACTTAAGGTCGTGCCCAGCGCAAGGCACAAATCCTTTCATTTCTACATACAATGCTACCTGAACAGCATTCTACTTGCTTAAAACACTTTTTCATAAGTGGTCTAAGGGGCTAACAGACTGACAAAAGCTAGAAGTATCTGCTGCCTAAACTCTATCCATGAAAGTCTCCTTTCCCATTTATCTGTATGATCTTCCCCATAAATATAAAGAATCCAAAGAAATAGATTAAACACAAAAAGAGTTAGCAAAGATAACAGCAATCATCTCACATTGTGTATAATGACTGTGAAACTCTATGTTTTATTGCAATTTATATGAAATCTCTTTCATTGTCTTGCAGTGAACCAAATGGTTTTTCATCCTCCCACTAGGAAAGATCTACAGCCAACTCTCTCTTCCATCTCTGTCCAAAGCAATCAGCAGAGAGAGCACAGCTTGCAATATTCCTAGACATTTGGAAGCCTATATATATCATAACTGTCAAATTCTTCAGAAATTAAAGCAGGCACAGAACAAGCACGGACTATAATCTGGAATATGTTTGACACATTCCTGTGATTAACATGTCCTGGAAGATTGTGGTTTCAACGGGAAAAAAATAAAAGGGGGAAAAAAAGGAAAAAAAGTTGAGAAATAGAAGAGGAGGGAAAGGAAGGGAAGGGAAGGAAGGGAAGGAAGGGAAGGAAGGGAAGGAAGGAAGGAAGGAAGGAAGGAAGGAAGGAAGGAAGGAAGGAAGGAAGGGAAGGAAGGGAAGGAAAGAAAGAAAAGAAAGAAAAGAAAGAAAAGAAAGAAAAGAAAGAAAAGAAAGAAAAAGAAAAATCAGTATCTCTGTTTTTCTTTCCTGTGAAAGAAGAAGTCCTTAGGAGTACAATGGGAGTATTTCTATCCACTGTACTTTACAATCCTCCAGCAACTGAAGGTTTTATAATCTAAGATGACTCCCTAGCCTTAGTTGATGAATGGCTATAATTTTCCATTGGACGTCCTGAATCATCTAGCTTGCCACAGCAAGGAAGCTCTCTAACTCTGAATTGAAGCTATAATTCTAAAATGTAAGACTCCACTGTGGAAGAATCCTTTTTCATGAATCCTTGACATTTGAGCACTGTGGGGGAAAAAAACTCTACAACTAATGTTATTTATTTACAGAAAAAAGGATTCTGAGTGAACTTAGTCATTTTAATGCTGAGCACAAAAACCTATCTGAGGTTCAAAAGAAGATATACAACAGGACAGAGCAGAACTCAGAAGTGTGCAGTACCATGGATCTGCAATGTAAAAACATTATCGAGCATAGACAACATTAAAGAGGTAAAGAGATATTGATCTACATTAATAACATGGGAGTAGGTTTATGGAGGTCTAAAACCCAGGTAAAGAAATTCCTACTCTCTTTCTTCCCCAGAATTAGGAATGTGGATTAAAGAGGCTGAAATAAAGGGATCATCATGACTTCTCATGATGAAAAAATAATTAAAGTTTATGTATAAAACACTGTAAAGCCGTAGCATCAGCAGAACAAAATAATGTGAAAAAAAACATTATTATTCCTAACTGAAACTAGTTTTGGAGATTGCAGTGGGACTTTCAGTTGTAACTTGGTGACAGTAACCAGGGTATTGTCTGACAGAGAAAAAGAACAATGACAGTATTTTGTAAGGTGGAAAATAAAGGTAAAGACTATGGTGACGTACAAATGTGTAATGAGATTAACCTTATGAGAGGAGGGAGGTGTGGTATAGTTAGGTCACCGGACTACCTCATCGAAGATCTGAGGTTTTTTGCTGGACCATGACGGGTTAAATCTTCTATGCCCTGACACTTGCTGAAATCCATAGTCAGTGTCCTGTGACTGTGACCAACACAGGACAAGTACCAAAATCTTTCAGTGCTTCAGTTCCTACCTCTACAGTAAAAAAGGCTGCTTTCTTTACCTTTTCTGGAAGCTGCAAGTGTACTTGTGACCATGTGTGTGTTTCTGGGATACATGGTAACATTTGTTACTGGTTAGACCTTCAAAAAGGAGTAGAGCAGTCACATCCCTAAACTTGGTCAGAGGTCCCCAGTTCCTGTGGCAGTGGGCTGGACTCCAGCAGCCAGGCAGGATGTTCTGGGCCAGAGTAGTTGGAGATATTTCCTATGAAATACAAATCGCTACGTATAGTACATAAGAAAATCTGAGCCCACTAAAATCAGTGACAGAAATCCTATCGCACGGCTTGAACCAGGATTTTACCACTGATGTATTTCCCATTAATTTAAAAAGCTAGAAATACACTCAGAATTAATAAAGAATAAAACAACTCGGATTTAAGTGGAGATGAGTTATTTTTTGCACAGTAGTACTACTACTAGCCAGCTGGTCAGCTGTTTATTGATTCACAAAGTAAATGCCAGCTTCAGCTTGGTAAGTACTGAATGCCCCAAGATCCTGGCAACCCAGTCACACTTGGCAGATTTTCAATCTTTCCAAATTAGGCAAGTGAGAAAACAAACACTAAGCCTGTTTTTTCCCAAGTACTAACTAGATTTTTTAGGAAGTCTAACGTATTATAAATTATGAGCCTTAATCTAGCATGTTCCAAATACAGTTGCAACTAGAGCTATGTGGTTGGACTGCCAAATACTCATTCAGTTTCCATTTGAGGACAGTAAGAAACAGTCAATAAATTCGTGGCCGACTCTATAGATACTCACCAAATAGATACTGTGGGGTGGTTGATTTCCATAAGATTCCATCTTCAAATATTAGTGATGTCTGATTTCCTTGTATTAATTTCCAACAAATGGCAGCTACTATGAAATGCAGACTTGTGTGAGTTTCTGCTTTTAAGTGACATTCAAAGTTGCATTCCAGCAAGCATCATTTTAGCTCTTTGCTGTAACAGGGACTAAAACTGTTACTCAGGTTTCCTGAAAATAACAATGCAAAACATTTTAATAATAACTTGACCCTTTATCTTCAGTAAATTTGCCAGGGTATAAATTGGATTAACCTAGAAAAAAACCTAAGCATTATTCCTGTCTATTGGAAAGATGCAGAATTAAAAACCAGACTGATAATTTTCAAAATAGATCTGTGCAACTTCTGATGCAACCTGTAAATCACAAAAAATGAATGTTTAAGGAAAAAAGAGCACTGAAAATCTACATGGAAGGCCCACTAAAATGAAGAATTTTAACACGGTCTTCCATTAATTGCATTAAAAAATAGTTATATTAAATAGAGAAAAGGTATTTCCATCATTTTTAATTGTGTGTCTTTAAAGATGATACACAGGATGCAATTTAACTTTTTACCAAAAAACACCTGTATGTGCAATATATGTTTCTCTCTATATATTGCTTTACCTGTAAAAGTTTAAAATATGGATTCTGAAATCCGTTAAACTACAACAATTTTGCTCCAGTGAAGTACTTTAATGGCTTAACTACCATAATTACAGAAGGTCCCTGCATGCATTACTGTCAAGTTATTTGAATATTTCATATTAGGTAAATCCAGAACAAATAGTTAGCACCATCAAGACCCACACACCATATTTTCACATCTCTCTTGGATCACCATTTGGGGAAAAGTGTGGTTTTACACTGGAAGTGGTTATGTAAAAATCCAAATAATATTTTTCCCCTGTGTTTCAGGTTGAATAACAGGAATTACTTTTGATTTCTCAAGTCTGCAGGTAATGCTGTGAAGAGTAACATCTGCAAATTATTCTCTTTCTCTTTTTTTGTGTCCAACATCAATAGAATTATTTGGTATGTTTCAGTGGTAATGCAGATCCTACACAAGTGGCTCCAGAGCCTTCACATCTTGAGTTCCTGAAGTGGGTAATGGTATCATATGGAAGACATATCAGCAACATGAAGCTTTCCGATTTCTTTTTCCCAAATCAGCCTCCCCTGGTTGGAAACAGTTTGTATATATCAAAGGATATAAAATCTGAAGAAAGTATGAAGCAATTTTGCTGATTACATAAATACACATATGTATGTACACAAACATACATGCAAGCTTGCTGACAGAAACAGTGTTATTCTGGTCATGAAAAAAATTATCACTGTGTCCAAAATAATTCATTCAGAGATTAATGGTTTTTAAATGGATTAATTCATTCTATATAAGTTGGTGATAAAGACTGTACTGGAGAAAATTTAAATTCAGTTCAACCTTTCATACATTTACACTTTTATGATAGAACTGGATCTCAGTAGATGGGTTAAGTCTGTATTCCAACTAATTTATACCAGAAATTCTGTAATCACTGTGATTTTGTTTGTTTGTTCTCAAGAAAGGAAATGGGGAAGACATATAATTTGAAAGTGGTTTTTTACATAGCATTGTAAGATTTTGTGTGCCATGGTTAAGTGCATAAAACTGAATGTAAGCCCTTCATTCTTACTATTTAGATCACTTTTTTTTAATCTATTTTCTGTGGCAAACAGAAGAAAAAGGAGTTTCAAAAACATTTACTCCTTTTCCATCAAATTTCTCTATCTTGAAGCAAGCAAAGTGGTGAAACAAAAATTAAAACCAGAAGAGCTATAAACCAGAAAAACTCTAGAACTATAAAATAAAGCAAAATACGATTGTCACGGGCAAGATCTATTTAAATATTCTAAAAGCTGAAAGTAATAACTTTTTCATTCTGAAAATTAGGCAAGGTAATATAGTGGTGCTGTTAAAATTATACATTTTGCACAACAGTTCAAATTTTGAATCTCAGGAGATACATGGTATTTCTACTGCTTATGTGCATAGGGATATTTCCCAGTCAGAGAATAGAAAAACTCTAAAGCACAGACAGAATCTGACATATGCCTATTAAATACTTGAATAATACATGGGAAATTAATATTAGAAATCTAACAAGGCTTGTCTGAGGCATATGACCTATTAAATATTGCATCACTTCTTATAGAGTACACTTAAGTAGGCTGGGATCAAGCTGCCACACAGCTGTTTGGAGGGCAGACTTCACAGATCTAACTTCCAGTTATGAATCCCTTTCTTATGGAATCTGGTTTGGACAACAAGAAACTTAATTCTTCCTGAGGCCAGGTAAGAAATATATAACCAAAATATACAGTTTGGTTTTTTGTGTTGTTTGTTGTTGTTTGTTTATTTTCTTTGTTGTTTTTGTTTGTTTGTTTTATTGCCATCTCTGTTACATGTATTTCTAGGACTTAGTTTTCCTGTACAAGATGTGCATCTTTTTTATGTGGCAAGTTCTCAGAGTATGTATAATTTTTTAAAGTATTTTTTTTATTTTCAGTCCTAAAATACGACCAGTGTCACATATGCAGAATTTGGATGAACATAACTGGATCAAAACGTGACTCACTGCATTAATAGCATGCTCCTGGGCATTACAGCAGTATCTTGGAAATTTAAATGAATTCAATCAACCTTACCAACAGTCAAAATATATTTTCAGTCTAAACTGTGTTACTGTGATGCTGTACAGTTACAAGAGTCTTAAAGACAGATTAAAAATAAGAAATTTGAAAACTGTTTTCTATATTTTATCAACAAACCTACAGTAGACTACATGAAAACTATTATGCCTTACCTTGTGTATACAAAAAACAAAGTCTGCCATATTTAACTGCAACATTCCAGATTCATGCTGGTATAACACGAGAACAGTATTTTACTCTTTAAGGAGCTTTAGTACAGCAGATGTTCTTATTTCAGAAAAATATGTTGCAGGAAATTTATCGTACTCATTGGTTTTTATACTTACAGATGATGACTTTTGTATTAGTTCTGCTCTTTGTATTAGTTCTGCCTAAGATGGAGATAATTTTCCCCATAGCAGCCCTCACAGGGCTATGCTTTGCACTCCACAAAGGTGCTGATAAACGCACCAGCGCTCTGGCTACAGCTGATCAGTGCTGGCACAGCATCAGCACTCTCTCTCCAATATTCCCCCCTCACCAGTAGGATGGGGCTAGTCCAAATCCTGGGAGGGAACATAACTGAGATAGCTGACCCAAACTGACCAAAGGGATATTCCATACTGTATGATGCCTTCTCAGGAATAAAAGCTAAGACTACAGAGGAAAATGGTGAAGGGAGAAAGGTGGGTGGAACATTATTATTTACTTTTACCTTCTCTAGCAACAACTACTTGAGCCAAAGCCCAGCTTCCAAACAGGTGGCCAGACATCGTTTGCTGATGGGAAGTATAAAATAAATCTTTTGATTTTTTTCACTCTCATACATGCACATGGCCCTCATATTTTATTTAGTATGCTGCCTTTATCTTGATCTGCAAGGTTTCTTTTTCCCATCTTATTTTCTCTCCCCCTGCCCCATCCTGCTGAGGAGGGAAGTGATAGAACGGCTTGGTGGGCATGTAGCATTCAGACAAGGTCAACACACCACAGTTTGAATTACAAATGTTATCATATCAGCTTTTGAAAATATTAATTCCTGTTACTGAAAAGAATGAAGGCAGAAATATATTCGTCCAAGGGTACTTCTTTCTATAGTCTCTTAAATGTTTAATTTTGTTTCAATGTAATATGAGTAATATTGGAAAGATCCACTGTAGCTGAAGAGAAATAACCAATATTTTTATCCTTGAAAAGAAACTCAAAATGTCACTGTCCTAAATAACAGTGAAAAGACAAGGTTAAAGAAAAATAATGTAAGGTAAAAACCAAAGTCTTAAAAATCTTTTGCAAAGAACATTCCAAAAACAGGTGTAATAATTTATTTATATATCAAACCTGTATGAACATGTTTTTATCAAGTTGGCAAAAAGTTACTGTGAAATCAAAAGAATGCCAAGTTTCAGGAGTAATACCTGTGTGGTAATCATAAGGAATTTCAATATTGTATTCATAGATATTCAAAGTTTCAAGGACCATGGGACTGAAATATGAGACCAACCAAATCTTGATGACAGTATAAAGTTCATGGGGTAGAAAGAGCTCCTTCCTCAGCATTTTGTTGGAGGGTAATGTATTCAGCATACAACAATGTGTCCCCCATTACTATGGACATACATAAGCAGTTTTTCAATAGAGATTGAAGTAAGAGAATAATTAAATTGTTAATGTACACAAATAGAAATGTGTATAAATGTTTAATGTTCATATTGATACATTAGTCAGTGTAAAGATGACGGTATATTAATTATTGCTTTAACTTCTTTACTGACCAACTACTATTTACTATGAAAAGTTTAATTGTTGCAGATGATGCTCTCTTCTGTTTAATTCTAGATTCTCTTTCCCTTTCTCTCTCTTGCAGTGAAGTGCTTTCATTTATTAAATTGTATCTTACAAATAGATTCAATCATCTCATCAAAATATATTCCTAATTTAAACTCCTCATGATAAAGCACTGTGGATACATGATTCCTCACCATTTAGTACGTGAGTGGGTACAGCTAACATATTCATAATAGTTCACAGTCAATGGCTTTATCTATGCAAGAACGCTAAATTAAATAAGTTATATTTCAGTTTTCTGAAATATAGAGAAAAAAAGATGGAAAAACCTAATATCTGAAGGACAATAGGAGTAGATATCTGATAGAATGCTTCTGTAAATAACTAAGGACACTATACAGAATGACAAAAAATTGGAATGTTCTTCTTTGCTTCCACCTTACTCTGGAGAAACTCTAAATTCCTCTTAGTTCACATCTCAGAATCAGGACACAGTTCAAGACATTTGGTGATCTCTGCTCCATGCATGACCAAGAAAAGATAGCAGGCTGGTCTCAGGTGCTGTGAATTCACATAGACCTGTCACAAGCTTGGATGATGGTTGTCTCTGCTACACATGACCCAGATTAGTGCTGTTTTCCCATTGCCTTAGGGAGAGTGCATTCAATGGAGTAGCTTAGCAAACTCTGTAGTGCAGTACTGCATATGCAGATAGCTTGTCTGTAACCGACTTAAATGTTGTGATGTATCCCTTATAATTTGTATCTGATCCTTCAGACTATTATGAAGCATAGCTCAACCTGTAAATCTGAAAGACAGATCCACAGAATGAATATCATCTTATTTTTAATACCAGTAATGAAAATATGAGGAAAAGTTGATCAAAAAGCCTATTTTCCGTTGTCAAAAAAAAAAAAAAAAATCCAGAATCCTTGTGGGGAGTAAGGAGGAAAAAAATGTTCAGTTCAGAGCAAGAACCAGGAAATACTAAATTTACATGGAAATACCATGCTGATTTGAAGCTTTTTAGTTTGGTCCCCTCCCATTTCTAAAAAGTTGTACTATGGGGAATTTATTCAGATGAAATTGAGCCAGGGCACTTTCACTTTCAAGATCCATATATCTGTATCAGACTTTCTGCTTTTTCCAGTCCTTCTGAGCTCTTCATAGCAAACTACTCATAGCAAATATTGATCTTATCAAGCTACACTTTTTAGTTTGAATTCTTACACTTTTTTCTTTGGAGGGGGGGAGGATTGGAAAGAACTTTCTCTAATCCTTATACTTACATAGAATTCAATTTCTTTTTAGTATACTCTTATATGTCATATTTGGATAATTCTTTACAAGATAAAATTTCAAACAAGGAAATTATATCCAAATTTGTTCTTCCTTGTATACATAAAAATTCTGAGTTTTTAAAAAGGGTATGTATGTCAGGTAATACTTCAGAAATGAAATCAAATCAAAAAACTTAACATTGCTTATATTAGAAAATCTGATATAATTTCTCTCCATAGTGCTTATCTATATCTCTGCCTCCCAAGACTTACCCACACAAACACAGTTTTTTTCACAATTATATTTCCCTTTCTGTTGAAATGTTTTATATCACTTTTGTTTTTCCTCCTTTTTGCTAGTGGGAAAGGATACTCCAGTGTGTCCCTGACAGGCTTGAGGAGTAGGCACATTTGAACTTCATGAAATTCAACAAGGTCAAGTGCAAAGTCCTGCATCTGTGTCAGTGCAACCCCAGTATCAGGACAAACTACTGGACAAACTAATCAAGAGCAGTTGCCCTGCAAAGCACTTTTGGATATTGGTTGGTGAAAAATTGGGTATGAGCTGACAATGTGTGCTTGCAGCCCAAAGTAACAATCATATGATGGGCCTCATGGCCAATAGATCAAAGGAAGTGATTTTCTTCCTCTATTATGCTCTCATGAGATCTCACGTGGAGCACTGCATCCAGCTCTGAGCCCTCCATACAAGAGGAGGACCATAAAAATGGTCAGAAGGCAGGGGCATCTCTCCTACAAAGACAGACTGTGAGATCTAAGTTGTTCAGCCTGAAGAAGAGAAAGCTCCTTATTGTGGCCGTTCAACATATAAAAGGAGCATATAAGAAAGAAGGAGATAGAGTTTTTACCAAGGCCTTTAGTGACAAGGCCAATGTTTTTAGAGTAAATTGAGGTTGGACATAAGGAAGAAATTCTTAAAGGTGAGGCTGGTAAAATGCTGGAAGAGGTTGTCCAGAGAGGATGATACCTGAATCTTTTATGTTTTTATCAAGTTGGTGAAAAGTTATTGGGACATCAAAGATGCCCCATATTTGGAAGTCAGCTTAGATGGGGTTTTGAGCAACTTGATCAAGTGACAGACATTTCTGCCCATGTTAAGGGGGCTGGGCAAGATGATCATTACAGGTCTCTTCTAGCCCTTCAAATTCAAACCACTCAATGACCTTACCAAAAATTTAATGAATGGACAGCTAGAAAGGAGGGCACTTCCAGAGTTTTTTCAAGACTATCTGGTTTTGCTTTATTCTTTAAGACATACTGTAAAAGACATATTGATAAAAATAAACTTTAAAGTGATTAGAACTGAATGACTAACAACTGAGTCAGCAGGCTCCAACAAAGTTATCAAGCCCTGCAATATACCATAATATTAAAAGCAGAGCTAAGCCTATCACCCAGTGAAATAAGGAGAGGCAGGTCAATATACAGATTTGTGCAGAGTTTTTTTTCCAGAAAACATACATTATATAGAAATACATCTGCATTAGCTTTCAAATGCTCGCATAGCATAACCTCATTGACATATAGTTAAAGATTTATCTGCTTTATTTGCACAGATAACCATTACATATTTTGTGATGGAAGACCACATGACCTGATACATATATGCAGGATAAGAAATTTTTATATTTACTTTTTTATCTAATAAGTCATGCTTGACCAGAAATTTAGAGTTTAGGTTTACGCACTTTTTTATTTGGTAAGGTAAGATGAACCAAAGTGATAAATACACACGTGCCTATCTCAAACAGGTGATATAGGAATGACAGATGAGAAGTATTTTCTGTTTCTGCCTGGCTCCAGCAGCCACGTCAAGTTCCTCTGTACTTCTCAGTTCCCTGTTGTTTCAGGTGAATAGAATGGACTACATTGCAATATGCAGTACAGAGTGTGGTGCAGCCACAACCCCTAGCAACACTGTCAGGAGTCTGGTATTGATGCCTCAAATTTTCAGGAGAAAATTATTGGTATTGATGCCCAAAATTTTCAGGAGAAAAAGACTCTCCAGGCAATTTAGATAAGATAGAGAATAGCTCTTTTAGTCCAGGCCTTTTGGCCACAGAGTATGAAACGTGCGCACTCATGTGCAGAATTCTTACACTTTTATGTCCTTTACTAATTATCATACCTAAAGGGGACATCCAGTCCTAAAACCTCTTTTACCCCAGTACCACCATCAGAACTGCCCCACTGGAGTCCCTCCAATGGTCTCGGGCCTTTTATCTTGTTTTGTCTACCATCTCTTGTTATTCCAGTCCAGGTGCACATCCCAATGGAATCCAATAGAATGTTCTTGCTAAATATCTATTACCTTGAAAAGATGGTTAAAAGACAGTTAAATGTTTAAACTGAAGCTTCAGGAATGTGACACACAAACTGTGAGAAAGTAAGAGTCTAAAGTGAAAGAAAACTACAGCTACATTAAAATCTAAAAAAGGCTAAAAATCTTAAAAATTCTAAGGTATCAGTTCAATGACTAAGAAGAGGGTTTTGCTGTTTTTCTATGTAGTTACAGAAGATAACATCATCAAATAAACTGCTAATTAGAAACTTTGAACCTGAAAAGCCAGAACCCAAGTGAAGACTTTTTAAGTGCAGAATGTTTATTTTTAGACTTCCACATACAAGTTTTTAGGCTTAAGATAGGTATCTGAGACAAGCCTAAGTCTCAGGACACTTAGGT
Organism: Empidonax traillii; assembly: GCF_003031625.1. Taxonomy (NCBI): domain Eukaryota; kingdom Metazoa; phylum Chordata; class Aves; order Passeriformes; family Tyrannidae; genus Empidonax; species Empidonax traillii. Next base: position 254,269 of record NW_020956099.1, read on the forward strand.
AGATGGATCTGGATAGAATATTCAAGTTTTGCTCTTTACAGAAGAGGAATAAGGAGTTAATTAACTTAGATGGCCCCCAGGAAAACCCAAAGCTTCATCAAAATTAATCAAAAATAGTAAGAATCACAGCCAAAGCCAAAGTTGCATAAGAAATTAATAATGAGGAGTTTCTATGAAATACTAAAAAATGGGTTTGCAAACAGAAAAGGTAGACTATTTTGTTAATAAATCCAACCCGAAAAGGATGAAGACATACTTGTCAAAGAAATCTTCACTTAATTCACTTGGTGAAATGTTTACATATTTTAAAAAAACACCAAGTATATTAACAGTTTAACAAAGTGAGCAATGTCACATAGCACAGCATGTGGAAGGAGTGGAAGGAGATGGAAATTTTGTAAGGCACTGTGGAGTGTTACTTTGCATTGGGGAAATACTTTGCCAGTCTGGAATATTTTACTATTTTTTTTTCCTTCTTAAGTACAGCAACCTCTGTAAGGTACAATCAATATCAATCAATGTAAGTGGATGTTGATTATCAAAAACAATCAAAAATCATCTCAAACTTCCCCTGGCTTAGTGTTCTAGTTTTAGGAAAGACTGTTACACTCGTACAGACTTCCACTGCAATCCAACAGACTTCTCTGCCCAAGGCAGAAGAGCCTTTTTAAGTGGAAGAGGAAATTGAGCTTGGTTCTTCTGATAAAAAAGCTCAGGAGAATGTTTCTAAACTCTGGTCCCTGAAGGATGCAGATGCAACCTACAGAACCCTTTAATTAGGTACCAATATCTTTAATACAGATATATGGCATTCCTTTCCTACTTTTGTGCTGTTCTTTTTAAATAAACCAGACCCCCACAGCGACACACCTCAAAAACCATGAAGTCCCTTCACCTGAGTAAGAATAAAAACAAAAAATCCCTGTAAATCACTTGCTTGGTATTTTAATTTATACTTCATCATAACACAGGCACTCTTTGCCTTAGCTTTTTAACTTTTTTTCTTAGCTCATTTATGGGTGAAACCTCTGAGATAGATATATATATATGTTTATTAGAACTTTGAAACCGAGGAAGAAACCATATTATGATTCTATGTTGAAAAGTGGTGACAACATACATGAGTTAGAACCTCAAACTAATTGAAAGCATCCACTGTGGTCCTTGGGCCACTGTAAAGAAAGAAGATGCAGAATTGCATTTATAAACCAAGGGGGTTCTCTTAAGAGATATCATAAAAAAGGGAAAAAAGTTAGCCCAATTCAACACAGTTTGGTTGTTAGCCTTGTTAAACACACTACTGTTTCTTGCCTTTTGCACATTACCTTTCTTGAAAAAAACATTTTTTAATAAATGATCCTATTACTTTAATAGTCTCCATTTACATTCTGAATTTTCATTGTGTCAGTCATCCAATCCCATTTCAATGATGAAATTTGTGGGCCTCATGGCTATTTAATGTGATGCCTTTCATATCATAATTGATGCTTTCAGAGGAATCTCAAGTCCTCAACGAACATCAGCTAAAATGTTAAGAGTGCCTCAAAGTCCCTCTGGTACTATATTTTATAACCATGAAAGAAATGTCATTATTGTAAATTCTCAGCCTTTGTCTGAAAAACTTGTACCAGTTCCCTTGAGCATCAGTTCAGTTAATTAATTCAAACAATTTCCCCTCTAATCTCTAAAACATTTTCATATTTAAGACAATAAATGGAACACTTAAGGGGCTCATTCGTTGTTGGTCATTAATATGCCATGGAATTAAAGGAATTATTGCTGGCCTTCAGTGACATGAATAATTTTAATATGGTTTGGACCCATATAAGGTTAAAATTATGACCTCTCAGTGCTCTGAGCAAATGAATATAATGAAATCCTTTGAATAGGACTTGCCACTCCTTTGCCTTTCTTTAAACCTAATTTGATACTTAACCACATGATTTATGCCAATTTCAGAATCATATTATTTAATGATAACTTTAAAATTAGTAATTAATTTAGCAGTGGATTGATTGCATTTCCCTTGAACCAGTGCATAAGGTTAATGCAATTGGAGTCTGATGGGTCTGGTAACTTTGACAGTAATTGGTTATTATGTTATATATTAAGATAAGGAGTCAGCAGTTGAGAATCCGCATGGGACTTGCAGGAGACAGAACTGTATGTTTGCAAACCTCTATTCCTACCTTCAAACACTTCTTTTAAATTCATAACAGAGTTATTTTTGACCTTCAGGGTGATATTTTAGTACAACATCAGATTATAGCAATGTGGCAAAAAAAATCTCTCATAGGAAGATCAACAAAGCACAGATTTCCTCTTAGTGCTCAAATGAAGTATTTCAGTGCAACTGCCAAAATAAGATGCTGTCACCATGGAAAGATATCAGTTTCTTGATGTTATCTGATGTTCAGAATCAAAAGCTTATACTAAAGTCCAAAATATATATTATTGTTTTTGTCATTATTTACTGGAAATCTTTTCTATAATTTTGAATGCTATTATTCATAGTTATAAAATGCTGAATAAAAAAATTTCAAACAATAAGTTGCACTGATCATCTTCTGTCAAAAACTAAACTTAAGGACACAGAATGAAAAAAAAAATGTGTGATTATTAGTTCATTTTATGAATAAGATACCTATTGAAAACTTTAAGTGACAGCACAGAGTTAAAAAATGTTTTCAACATTATAAAATATTGAGAAGATAATAGATAAGGATAATACAATTTAATCAAACATATTATCCAAGACTATTTAATTTAGTTTCCCTTTGAAGTCAAATAATTAGAAAGCTTTTACAGGTTATGAATTGATTTACCACACTCACTGAGATTTTTAAAGAACTTTTAAAAGATATAACACCTTGCAAGTATGCATAAAAGAAAACTGTCCAGAGTACATATTAGTATCTGGATGTTTAAATGAGTATAATTTATCACATCTGAACTTTTATAATTCCAAAGGGAAAACAAACAAACAAACAAACAAATTCTACTTCCGAGTTTCTGAAATATTCATAGATAAACTGTTTGAGTGATTGCAAGATGGAAAAGCATTAAAATCCTGTTTCAAATAGCGTGGAAATTAAAAGAGGTTTCTGAAAAGGAGTGACACCAAATACATTGTCATGAGGGACAAGCCTCTGAGAAAAGTCTGAAGTCAGGTCAACAGAAATTAAAGGAAAGGGTATACGAAAATATTGCATGTCATATATCTCAAAGTACATCTTCTGAAGGTCACGTTTTCATGTATTAAATTAGGCACTGTCAGTTACTGCTATTTCTGAGGCATAGCATCCGTCACATTCGTTTAGACAATGTGCTAGAAAAGAACTTGACATGGTGCACTGGAAAACATGGCACTTCAACCGGGAAATTTAGTAATAGTATTTGAGCATTTTCCACCTGTCTGAATGACCAAACACCTAAATATGATTTTCCAGTCCTTGCTTAAAGTTGGTCCCAAGTTTTCAAGTGTTGAGAGTACAAGAGATTTGGACTGATTTTCACCATCAGAGCTATGTGAGGAACATTGCATGCTATCTGTTTTGGAACAGTGCTTTCCTGTAAGCCACCAACTTGTCCCATTCTACTAGCATCCAACTGCACCATAAAATCACAAATATACATCAGATTAGGGGCTTAGGTATCTATTTGGACTTTTTCCAAAGTACCAGTAAGCACATGTAGAAGGGGGCTGGGGAATTTCAATTCCCTGGAATAGAAATCGCATCATGGTTGAAGGCAGAAGCCACAGTTCAGTTCTACTAGAAACACCTCCACGAGGATCTGAACTTCACTACTTGCTTCTGTTATTAGCACCTGGCATGAAATGAACAAATTTGATGCTACTATGAAACACTGTGGGGGAAAAAATCATCTATCATGAAAAAATTAAATCCAGAATAGGACCATGTGCCAATTCAAAGTATGTTTCTCATGCATGTATATTGAATCATAATAAAGATAACATATGACCTGCCTATCCTAAACTTGACTTATTACCCAGTAAGGCAATGTAAATTAAAAAGTTATATTATGTAAAATATATGTAGTTCATAAACTCTATCTAAACAAATTTTCATACTATTTCCAACACCAAGACAACTGAGAAAAATAATTTCTTTAAAAAAATTTCCCACCAATTTCAATAAAAGTTACACCCATATTTTGACACTTATTATTGAGACCTGATGACATGATAAGACACTTAAAACCTCTTGACTTCATGTTTGAAAATCCTAACACTGTTGAAGAAAAAGAAAACAGATTAAAGGGGCTATCTTAAGGACAAAAAAGGCTTTAACAACCTACCTAAAGTATGCTATTTCTTTTCCTTAGATCAGGTTTTTACGGGCGTAGATCTCTCACTGTGCTCCAAAATATTAATACTCTTGTGAAAGTGAATGTATTGTCATCCTTAGATCTTATAATCCTTATAGTATTACATTTGATTTCATGGCTTATGCCACATGTTTTTCTGAAAAGGCATAAGGTAGAATTTGCAACCTCAGATGATATTTGCTGATCCAGAGGGCTGCAGCCAAAATATGGGAAAAAAGCAATTAGTGCTGCTTCTCAGCAGTTTCAAAGAAATCTGTCATCATTAATTCTCTGAGACTGCAGATAACAGATAATAACAAAGAATATTTTCCTTTCTCCTCCTCTGCCTCTCCTCTTATCTGTTGGATGTTAATTTATGGGATTTCTAAAACTATGTGATTCCAGGATTGGTGCAAATGTTAGTGCCTCTAAGTTATTCTAGACTGTCAAATGAAACTGAATGTAGATAATCTGGGCTAAATACCATAAAACA
>NW_020956099.1:259168-275798 GCF_003031625.1 Empidonax traillii
CTTTTTTTATAATGAAACTGTTTATTCATGCATAAGAAATTGAGTATTTCCTCTTTCGTAAACATGTTTCCTCTTTCATGGTCCCCATTTCTGTTTCATTATGGTGACTACTGTTAACTAGTAATTTAATTTGTCAGTTATTCCCGACAGCACTTAGCAAATACCCAGGTCTAAATGATAAAGAAGTTCTTATCCTCACCCTTGCAACTTCAGCAACATTATCCCATTTTGTTCTGCATTTCACTGATATTTAAGTTTCTGGTACACAAATCTAATTTTCTGCCTTTTATTAAAGGTCTACTTCATACAAAGATTTTGCTATCAGAAAAAATCCATATACAGAAAATTTGCATGTGGATTATGTTGGGGTTTTTTTCAACATTAGAATCTTACTTTATATTATTTAATACTATAGTAAGTTTTCTTTACTATATTTCTACTTTCAAGTGCAAATACTTCAGTGTCTTAGCTCTCTAACCCTAATGCTTCTTTGCCAAATTTTCTATATAGTCCTTTACATTGTGCATTAGATACGACATTCTTGCTTTTTTTTTCATTCACATAACATGCTTTTACGTCTTTCCCTCAGTACCTTTAAATTGCCATGCTGATACTACTGGTTTTATAAGTTCTGTAACAGCATGTAGAACTTCTCCTCACACGGAGTCTGTTGAAAGCAAAGATGCTAAGCTCTCGTTTGAGAAATGTTTGCTGCATTCTTTGAAGAAGACAAATTTCTTTCCTCTACAACATTGGTATCAGTACCAAAACAGGTCTCATATCACTCTCTTTCTTCACTCTAAGTAACACAAGCATCTCTGTGAAGATCACTTGTTTTGCCTCTAGCACAAAATGCATTTTTTGGTCCAGAAGTGGGTTTTAATCATATCAGGTATTTTTGTTTGAGTCCTTCACTCATATTGCAAGTATTTCTGTTCAGATATCCAGCAGTATTACTGAGACATCATTTTGCTAATATGCAGAGGGATGTATATTATTCTATCTCATTAATCTAAGACTCAAACATCTAGCTAAAATGAAGTCACTATAGTTGCTCTTTCACTCCTTCACTTCCTTTTAAATATTCAGCTTGTGGTCAGTTGCTCTCCTGAGTTCACTGTGTTCTTTTTAAATTTATTTCATTATTTGTTTTCCAGAACAAAATGGGGTTTGTAAATATCAAGGTTAAATTACTCTATATTTCTTTCTTTACTGTTTTTCCTACCTCTTTGCTATATGTTTCACTGCCTTACATAATTTTCCAGCTCTTTATCATTTCATGTAGTGGTTTGTTGTGTCTCTCTACTTAGAGTTCCCCTTTAGAGCACAGATTCCTCTCTGGTATCTCTACAATCTCATTGAGATTCTTCTGCCTTCAGTGATTGCATGTGTCATTCAAACTTCTGTATTGTTCCACATGGGTATTTTTTCTTACAGTGTAGAAAGCACTCTACATTAATTCTTGTGTTTTCTTCACAGTCTCTATTCAGAAACAGAAAATATACATACATTTCTTCTGAAACTGTCTTGCATTTTTCAATAGCAAACTTAATAGCTACAGTGTTTTCCTGCGTATTATAAAGCTAGTAGGAAAACACTTTGGTAAGCCAAGATCTCCTGCAGTTTTAATCTACAACTCACTGTTAGGTCATGTAGACATTATTCATGGAACAAAACTTGAAGGGGACTCCGGCTTCTCCAGATGCATCTCTTGATAGCAAAGTTGTGGGCTGCTATTAAGATATTCATACCCTACCACATGTCTCTGCAAGAGAATCAATCCTCTAATCCCTAACTATAACATTAAGTAGCTTAGTCCCAGAAGTATATAGAAAAATATGAATTTAATACCATCCCACCTACTGGAATACGCTGCCACCAGTAAATTCCTCCTTTCACTTCCCATTGACCAGCATTTATGGATTTCTATTCAGGTTGCAGTTTTTTGTGAATTTCCCTTTCAGAGATATAACTCCTTCAAGGCACTCTGCAGGTATTTTTTTGCTGAAAAGCACATTGAAGTCAAGGATCGCAACACTTGGGTGCATTTACTCCACACTCAGTTTTCTTGATATACTGAAATATGGACCATGCCATAATTTCTATCCAGACACAAACTCTTTGGAAGAAAGAAATGGCTAAAATTTTCCTTCCTGAAGCGAATATTATGAACAGGCATGTCAAATGGTCACATATAATAAAATATGCTCATTATTTGTCCTACATAAATACACTGCATCTGTATAACACTGGACCATAATAGTGTGAGTCCTTAAGGAGATAAATTATACCAAACTTTATGTTTCTCTTGAGAAAATAAATGATATTACATTTTTCTTTTCCCTCAGGGAATTTTGGATAAACCTGAGAAATTAGGAGAAGTATTGGAGAACTTAGTGTTAAGGGAATGCAAAATGTTTGTTAATTTTTTATTGGTACTATTTTAAATTATTTGGTTGAACAAATATATTTCGTTATAGTATGGTTCTGTCTTCAAAGGAGTATTTTCACTCTTTGATTCCTCTAGAGCTAGTCATTTATTCAAGTTAAAGTGAGAACAGATCAAAATATTTTTATCATCTAAGTAACCATAAATGGAGGAGTTAACATTGCATTTTCACAAGGTTTAACTAACAATTCACCAGTAATATTTATTTACATTCCTTCAAAGAGTCCTTAAAATTGAACCTTCTCTCATAAAACAAAGCAATAGATATGAGAAATAATTTTATGACGGCATCACAACAATGCAGTCAACATTCATTGAACATATTTTTTTCTTGTAATGTAATTATTTCATCAATTTACTTCATTAATGCCATGGGTTCAAGTGACTGAATTTTTGGTAATAGGGGGCCATAGAGATGATTTTGGTTAGAAGCTACTAGAAGCTTTTGCTATTCTCTAAAAAAGCCAATGATATCCAGCTCCAGCATGGAGTTCCTTTCTGGAACTAAGGATTTAGTTTAAGTATGAAGTCCTACTTAATTGTATATAGGAAGTAAGATTAAAATGTTATTTCTATGAAACTCCAGTGGGGATAAGTCAGTTTTTTGTGCAGCGCCAGCATGCAGATTGCGTCATGCATTAAAATGTGCAAAAATTTCTTTTTACAAATACATTCATTACAAATTAATGTATTTTTAAAACTAAAGGTAGGACAGTTGCCCATTCCCCTACCCTGGCCATTATGCTACTGGAGAACGTTGAAGGTGGATGCGGAGGGGGAACCCCAGGCAAAGGGCTTTTCCTTTTACCCCTTGCTCCGGTGGGGGGCTTGCCCTCCTCCTCCCCTTCCCACTTTGCGGTGTCTCACGGCCCCCAGAGAGACCAGGACACCAGCAGCAAGCAGGGAAAGCAGGCAGAGAGAGTGTTTATTGTTCTGGTAACTGCTTACATACCTTTTGGGAGGATTACAAGGTGACCATTAGGATTTCAGGAGGTCTCACAACCAACCAATGACAATAAGGGGTTAACAACCAATAGATGACCTTTCAGTTAGACATTCCAAAGGTACAGATAAGAGTAAAGGGATCTTGGGGAGGAGAAGGTAAGTTTGCACAAGTTATAAAAGCCATTTTGGAAGCATGTTCACTTTAACAACATTAAAACTTCTGCATTCTTTTATATACTGCAACATGCTACTCCACCAGGCCCAGCCACATATCTTCTCCTTCCTACCCCACCATGCCACTGGGGTCTGAGATCTGCCATGTTCCCACCCTATCCCTATAGCCTTGTGGGGTGGTTGGGGATCTGGGGCCCCGGGCACTATCAGGACCAGCCCTGAAGCCCAGGATGGGTGCCCTGGTCCTGTGTCTACCCCTGAGGGCATCCCCTGCCCTCAACCTATCACCATATGCCCCTGTAGCACCTTGGCACAGACCCTCAGGACTCAGGTATGGCAGCCCTCACAAATAAGGGTCTGGAACATAGGTCTTCAGAGGAGCTGCTGGAGGTACTGGTTTTGTATTGTCTGGAGAAATGAAGGCTCACAGGAGACCTTCTTGCTCTCTAAAATTAAGTGACAGGAGGCTGTAGCAAGGTGAGGGTTAGTTTCTTTTCCCAGGCAACTAGTGGTAGAACAAGGTGATATGGCCTCAATTTGTACGAGGGGAGGTTAAGTTTGGATATTAGGAAAAATTTGTTCACTGAAAGAGTGGTTAAACATTGCAATAGGTTCCCCAGGGAAGTGGTGGAGTCACCATCCCTGGAAGCATTTATCTGAATTACAATTAGTCTTATGTTAAACTCTTGTGTAATTGATCATAAAGTGCTGTTAGAACAAATGTAGGTGTTTACAATATAAACAGCTAAAGTTAGTTAATATCAGTTATATGCCAAGGACCTAAATGAAATTTGTGGAAATCAGGTGACTGTTTTACCAGTAACGTTAGCTTATAGATGGACAAATAATAGGGCAAACACTTCACTCCAATTGTTAAGCTTGCTTGCATGGATGCTATGCTTCTAATACCCTCATAGAGCATGCTGATAAACACTTTTCAAGGATATTTTCTCCTCTATACAATTTTCTTGTAGTCATATTCTCCAAGCTCTGCAATGGTCCATTAAGACCAATGGCTCCAAAAAGTGGAAAATCTTGTTTATTTAACGTATTTCCTCATGATAAGGAATTCATCACAAGCAGTCAAGATGGGATCTTAATGATTTCTAGTCAAATTTACAGACAGTACCCTAAATTGGTACCCAAATTCAGATTGCTATCCAGTGTTAGGCAATTCTTAAAAATATAGGTGTAAATTTAGCCTGATGACCAATTCAGCATATTTTTGCCTTGTTTATTACAGGTCCCTGTAGGGATGATGTGAATTAAACTATAACATCCTGTTCATCTGGTTTAATACAGTTTGCTATGCTAACATATGTGTTCTAACTTGGATTTATACAAGCTTAAATTTCCCTCATAAGAAAGATAACATATCATGGTGATATGTTTGCAAATTATTGTCACCTTCCCTGTACGTTCACAACCAGACTGAACATGCTATGCAAGTGGTAGAGAGGATTGCATACCTATATGGCTTGGTTTTCAGACCTAAACAGACATGTATAAAATTTCCAAAGTCCAAACTGAGGTGCAATCTGATGACAGCATTCCTGCCAGTAGAAAAGTCAGTTCATATGAAAAGAATGACTCCATCTGAGGTTCATGACAGTTTGAAGTACTTTGTGTTATACATACATAGAAAATGCCACCCATGGTGACGTATGGGAACATATGCCGTTGCTAATCTCTGAATTCAATTTGTCACGTCTCCTTCAAAAGATCTAACAGTTTACTCCTGCTTTCTGTTTGCTATCTTTTGCTCAATCATTTATACAAGCAGGTACATTTCCTAATCCCTCCATTAGTTCTGCTTAAGTTTCCTAAAAGCCCCTGATCATGGAATTTAGCAAAAACCTTTCTGAAATCCAAGTATATGAACTAGATAAAATTTCCTGATGTCTTAAAATAAAAAAAAAACAAGCAAAACCAACCAAGAAGTCTGTGAAGTAGGAATTTTCTTCACAGGGCCATGCTGATTCTTTTACAGTAATTACTATTTTATGCAGATTTCCTTTCATTATTTTTCATCTTTTTCCAGTCCTGCTAAATTGTCTTGTTATGCATCAAGTTTACAAGTCTTTTCCTCTATGGAGGATTTCTTAATACCTACACACACATTTTCCAGCCAGATGCCAGCTAGTCCCTAGATACTAAGGAAGTTTGCTCTTGTTAGTAAGTCAGCTATTGAATCCTCTTGAGACTTTTGGGTAAAATCCAGCTAGAAATCTTTAGCTTTTATTATGTCATTTTTTGTCACAGTCACCTCCATTTCAAAAAGATTCTTCTGTAAAGGTTGTGCCAAAAAAATCTCTGATAAGGGAACGTACCTCATACCCAACATACCTTTCAACTAACTACCACCATTAAGTTAAGTAAGTCCATTCACAAATGTTTCTTTGCACCACAGTGCATAATACCATGGAAATAGGTCCTTGAAGAAAATATGTATGTTTCCCACACTATGGACCATATCCTTAGAAATATTGCACTGAAATACCAGAAATAATTGTCTAGATTATCAAACATACAAATTTAAACATTTTAGATAATTAACAGCTGAAAAAAAAAATACTTTAGGAACGAGAGTCAGTGAGTCGGTATTTTTTTCCAGCAAAAATGTAGTTAAATTGAAGCTTCACAAAAGTATTAAAGTAAAAATCTTGGAAGCTGCTTTCATAAACAGTTTCTGACTTTAGGTCATAAAGACGGAAATTTTAAAACATTTTTACATTTATCAACATAGCTCAAAGGCAGTTAAAATTATTATTTCCACACCAAGATGCTTATAAACCATGGAGAAAGGTTTTCATGTAAAAGCTGTCAAAGACGTGAATTTACCTGTTATTCTGTAAATCTGACTAGAGTTAAGGTTCAGCATTTAAAATAATAGGTTTTTAGTGTTAGTGTTCCTCCAGATATATAAATGATTGTGCTTCATAAACTTGGTCCTTTTTTTCTGCATATTTGTTATAATTACCTGACAGGGCTATTTTGCAGTAAAAGGAAGGATTTATGCTTCTCCTTAAAAGGCTCGTCTATAAGAAACTACAACAGAGTAAAGGCCAATCATAAAACATCCTCTTTATGATATTTGGGATCTCAGTTCCAGTAGACAGAAGTGAAACTAAAGGCAATTAACATAACTTAAATGCTGGAGCAAGGAACCTTTACCTCTGCAATTATTCACAGAAGTCAATAATGTTAGAAAGTACTCATCAGAGTACATCAGTGTGAGTAAAGGTTCACAGTCTGCCCCTGCATAAGAAGGTGATTGTTCCTCTTAAGGAATATGAATGACTCATTTAATTAATCCTAGTTGTACAATGAGGAAGGGGCCATGTTATATACTAGCAAAACATTTATGTTCAGGTCAGGGTCAGGACCCACTGGCTTTGCTCTTAATAATACATCTCTCTCCAGATTTTGCTGAGTACAAAAATATCTGAAGATCTGTATTGCTCTAGCTGAGCAGGCACTTACCTATGATAAGAATGACAGAGGAGTTTTCTGTGCAACAGCTAAAGTGTGTCTTCAGAATCTCACTGCTATTCTGATTCCAGCACAGAGCCCATTGAATTTAAGATTCAGGTTATAAGAACCCCTCCCCTTCACTAAATTATCAAAGAGGAAATATAAGCCTGATCTCATAATCATAATTCAGTTAATTAATGAAAAGAAAATGTTTGAGTTTTTTTTTTTAAATTACCTTTTATGTTAGTAAGGTGAAGACATTTTATGCTCCTGAGCTTTCTTGTACATTGCCACTGTAGCTTATTGTTCTAATGCTTTCTTATCCTAGACTATGCTACTTCTTAGTGTTAATTTGTTATGCTAGCAAATAAAAATTAAAAAAAAAAAAAAAGAACAAGTGGTATCAGTAGACAAAGTAATATATGCTGGAATCAACATAACATTTACATTCCTTACTAGAGTTTGAAACATTAAAGAGTATCATGCCATCAATGCTTTAGGACACAGTAAAGCAAACATCTTTCAAGCTCACTGCTGAAAGAGAAGGTTTACACTAAACTGTCCCAGTCAAGCTGGCAAATGTCATATTTCTACAGTGAAAAGGAAATTTTAGTGCAGAAAATATGCTGTGTAGTCTCATGATTCCAGTCAAAATCGAATAAAGAGATTAATTACCCAAACATGGTTTTATAATTATGTTCTAAAAAGCTCTCAAAACTATACAGAACTCAATACATTAAGAGTGGCACAACATGAGATTACGTCCTAAAGCCAAACTAATATAAACAAATTTCTTTCCTTATGAATTCCTTTCTTTAAGTCACGTATGTTTCTGTCTCCAAAAACAAAGAAAGTTGCAGAGAATCCAAATCAGCACTGTTTAAAAACATTGCTCCCTCTTAGGCACCTGCATTGCCATTGAAATCACTATGTGATGTCACAAATAACACACTCAAGTGTAAAGCTTAACAAAATGAGCTTGCTCATCTTGCTCAGATAATACAAATGTTCATTCCTACTTATCTTAAATTCTTGCTCCTAAAGGTACTTCTCAATTAGAAGGACTTAGTGAGCAAGAAGCACCTAGTGAGCAAGTTAAAGACAGATGACTGAAATCAAATACTTTCACATAACTACAATTTCCCACACAATTAAGAGCTACTTCCCATATGAACTAAAGCTTTGATATATGTCCTGGCAAATCTATTCTCACTTGCACTCAAAGAATCATTAAACTACAGAATTGTTGGTTGTGAAGAACCTGTGAGGGTCATCTAGTCCAGCACCTTCCTCCGGCTTCTATCCTTAAATGCCCAAAAGGGCATTCCAAGAGGGCAGACCGACCCCAAAACCCTTCTAGGTAGAGCCATGAGGTTCCCCAATCATCAAATTCCCTAATTTTTATTCTCCATGTTTTTAAAGATGAAATTTTTTTCTGGAACCTCTCTCAATACTCATGCTTTTTCACAGATAGCTGATACTAGCCTTATAATCATATCAGTGAACTCTTTCAAGCTCTCATACGGATCTGAACTGAGCCAGCTTCTCCAAATCTATGGGAGGCTGAAGAAATCTCTTCTATAGGCAGTACAGGAAAAACAGTTTATGTGGCCCTTATGTACAGGTATACATGCAAATTCAAACAGGGACTTGGAGTACACATCAATTTATCTACAGATACGAATTTTAGATTTCAAACACTCCAAAGAGAATCTTGTAGCATGAGTTATACACATCTAATGAAAAAAAGAAAAAAACCAACACAACAACAACAACAACAAAACCCACCCCTAACCCAACCAACTAACCAAACAAGAAAACAATCAAAAAATCTCTAAAATACCGCCAGCACTGCCCCCTTCCCCTGTCAAAACCCAACAAAACCACAACTGGGATAAAAGCTAATATCAGTTAGCAACAGTTTCAACTGGCAACAGTTTTCCAGATGACTGATGGTGAGGTGTCTTGTGTGCCAAAACTCTGTTGCCTAGAAATCTGCTCTCTGTGCTAAATGGCTGCTATTGTCAGTATCTTTCAGCTACTACCCTGTAAATAAATTTCAGCTGGTAACAAGGAAAAAATGTCTATTACTTTTTTTTATGAAGCTGATGGCATCTTTAGCACAATTGCATACACAGCTGCTGGGGATGAGTGATGCTTTGCCAAGTGCATCCCGTGATGTCTTGTTTCCTTTTTTTTTTTTGTTCTACATTGTTTCCTTTACATTCTCTCTGCAGTGAAAAGAGAAATCATCAAAGTTTAACAGAAAGGACTTGTTCTCATTCATTGCTTATGGACAAAGAGAATGATCCCACCACTGAGAAGGGATGGCTGCAGACACACAGCTTTCAGTAGAAGAGCCTATTTAGGAAGGAGAATGACAGTAAGGGACACAAACTCTTTAATACCAAGCCTGGCAAAGATAATCAGGAGTTTATGGTGTTGCAATAGATTTCCCAGAAAACCGTATGAAGTAGTAGACTGTAGCCAGTTTGCTGTTACCTTAGGATATATGTTTCATAAAGTCAAAAACTGAAATAATTTGGATGCTGATGAGACAGGACTAGCTTTTGAACCTCTGAATAAAGAACAGGAAGTCTGCACGGATAGTGATAAAGACAGATAGCTACAATAACCTCAGTTAAGTCAGTGTTTCCTATAACATCCTTCTTAAAAACACTTTTCCCTTTATCAAACTACCACTGTTTTCTCTTCCTTGCTTAGCTTCCCCAGTCCAGCTTTCTGTGCCAGCTTGTCTTCTTTGATAACATCATTATACACTTTCATTAGTTTATGAGGAAATAATGTGTATCATCAATTTTGTCCCTAATATTGTTTTATTAGGAAAAGTGAGCAACAAACTCAAAATAATAATGAAAAAAACACAACCCACATTACTTAAAATATCCTCCAATAGGTCATGTAAATTCATGTTTTTAAAAAGCAAGTTGAGAAGCCCCAGTGAATACAATGAATACACTATATAATAGCAATACTACAAGACTACAATTTTTTTTCAAGCTTCGGTTTAACCATTTAACAATCTTTTAACAATCTTTTCAAGATTTTTAGGAAGAAGATTCTGTTGGGATGAGCACCTGGACTGGAATAACAAGACATATGGTAGACAAAACAAGACAGAAGGCTCAAGACCCTTGGAGGGACTCCAGTGGGGCAGTTCTGATGGTGGTACCAGGGCAAAAGGGGTCTTAAGATTGAATGTCCCCATTAGATATGATACTTAATACAGACATAAAGCTGTAAGAATTCTTTATGTGAGTGTGTACCTTTGTACCCTGTGGTCAGAAGGCCTTCATTAAAAGAGCTGCTCTATATCTTATTTGTACGTAATATTGTTTGGAGAGTTTTTTTTCCCCTGGATCTTTAGGCAACAATTCACAGCCAGAAACTGTGTTATGCAGTGACTGCAAGAAAGGCTTACATGGATTTTAAATCACTGGAATAGCTGCACATACTACTGTTCCCAGGGATATAAAAGGTGGTGCTTTAAAGTACAACTTCCTCCTGTTGTAATCCTGGAGTCTAAACAGCTGCCACTTTGACATCCATATTCACTCTTCTCCATGGGGTTTTCAAGATGATGAATCATCAACAGTCACTGTCTTAGGTATAAATATGGTGGATAACAAAGGCTGACTAGTGCCTCTACTTAACAAAATGAAAATATAATATTTTTCGTATTATGTTCAAAAACTACCACCTTTGTAATACATGTTAGAGTTATATGAACATAAAATCATCTAAGGATATTTCCATTCACAGCTTCTTATTATAGATATCTTCAAATTAATTTGGATATACAGGTAGTAACGTATATTTGATAGACTACTTTTGGTTTGTTGCTGTAATAAAGGGAGGGATACGGAACATTTAGATCATTAGAGCTCAAGTCAGCGCTTTCATTTTGGGAATACTTTAGCATTAAGAAATAAGTAACCATTAAAAAAATGTTATTTTTTTTATGTAGGCTTCATCAAATGCCCCACTATGTGTAACGTTTAAGAGGTGGAGAAGAGGTTGCCTCCCTGGTCCAAGAGCTATTTGAAATACAATTTGCCTGCTAACTAACAAAGAAAGGGGTCAGGAAACTTTCAGTGTTTAAACTTTTTAAAACAATTTTACGTCCACACAGTGAGGGATACTTTTCTTGTTCATATTCAACCCCTCTATACGCACGCCATTCTATATAAAAATAGAAGAGAATCTGCCAGATTTACATCCTTGTTTCACCAAAGAACATCAGAAGGTACTGAAATGAAAAATGTGATTGTTCCCATACACAAAATCTTGTTTCTCTTCAACAAGTTGCTGATACAGCACAAGAAAATGTACAATAAATAAATTCTAACTTTGTGTGGACAAACAATAGAAAGGGAGCGCTTCACTTAAGTGCATGATAGCTGATGGTGTATTGCAAGGAGCATAGGCCTTGTTCTGCAAACTTTGTTAAATTTCCATAAAAATCAATTTTTTTCCATTGTTCATTAATAATCCTTTTTATGAGCAGGTGAAGTGAATACACTTGTCTTCCCAGTGACCCTCATCACCACTTCTTTGTGCAGGAATCATTGTTTGCTACTAGATTATTACAAGTACAATTACAATATTAGCACTAATTCAGCACTATTTGTTACATAGCACATTGTGGATCTCCTTCTCTGCAAGTAGTACAAAATTGGTAAGTCAGACTGTTAGTGATGCCACATTCTTAATACTGGAAAGAACACCATCACTGGATTCCCACAAAACGACGAGTGTAGGACCACAACAGGAAGATAGACTGTTTTCACAGTGGCTGCAAAGCAGCACACAGGGATTTTTTGATAATAATTTCCTACTGAAATCTTTCCTAGTTATTTCTTTTAAATACAAGGGGTTTTTTTTAATTATAAAATTTGAACAGAACACTATGATCCACCATTCATATTTATAAATAGAAGTAGGATTTGTAGCTTTAGAAAATAAACTAAATGACCAGAATTTGCACTTGGTTAAATTGATGCATTTCTTTGTAGATGCAGTGCTGGTTTTCTGGATGATTTTCCAAGCATACATATAATTACATAAAATAGCACTCAGAATAGTTCTGTTAAATCATTAAATAATGCTACTTCTAATTTAGCATTAAAGGAAGATAATTAGAGAAACTGTAACAATACACCTAAATACTTTTATGACTGCTGCTAAATGTGGTGAAAATACAAAAATTATTCATTATATATCTCACTGGATTTGACACTATTCCATGGCTTTCAAGGCTTTTTGTTTTTCTAAAATGTAGTTGTTTACCTGCTATGAATGAAAAACAATTCAATCATAAATCGATAAAAGTACACTTTCCTCACAAGGATGAAAGCAGCTTCAGTAGTAAAGTTTTAGTTAAAAATAGACTGAATCATAATTTAAAAGCAATTTGTGCCTGTTGATATTCTCAGAACACTCCAGTCATCAGCAAGTTTCTGTATTTCAACAAGCATAACAGTCTTTTCAGGTTTTGTAGAATATAATTATATTAATGTGGTCAATATTTTCATAGCACGAAAAAAGACTTCCCATAACATTTGTAGATGGTACATCCTCATACTGCCTAAAAAATAACCACCCTAAATGTTGCTGATGCCACTTATTTCTCTGAATGCCTATCACCTGTGGTACAGCTGGCAATACCATGGGCCAAAGGCTCCCACCCTGATATGTGAACACCCTCCCCTCCCTTGCCTGAAAGCCCATTTCAAACACACTAAACCATTGCCTCTGTAGCATTTTCTACAATTTGAAAGAGACACTAAGGTCCTTCTTTATGGAATTATATAGGTAGAAGCCCACTACTAAGTAGTTTCTCAGGTGAAATATAAACCTGTACCAACTCTATTCTATCTTGACTAATTGTTCTCTTTTCAGCTTCCCCAGTTGGTAAGGAAAGGGCACCTATCCCACATCACCTGTTTGTTTTTTTTTTTACTGTTAATTTTCATTTCAGGATATCTTTACTTGGGCAGGAAAGCAAATTTATAAAGTGCTATATAAATTAATAACT
The DNA here is from genome assembly GCF_003031625.1 of Empidonax traillii. Classification (NCBI taxonomy): domain Eukaryota; kingdom Metazoa; phylum Chordata; class Aves; order Passeriformes; family Tyrannidae; genus Empidonax; species Empidonax traillii. The sequence goes on from NW_020956099.1 coordinate 272,269, forward strand.
CATAAAATAATTTTATTATTAATAGTGGTAATATATTTGGAGTTTTTAGTAAATCTTGGCCCTGTAAATCTTTCCAATAGTAGATACAAAGTCAAGCTCAGCCACTGTAGTGATCAGGCATTGATGACAGGCATTAGCCCAGCATAAGGCAGAAATAGTGATAATCTCCAGGGGAATGCACCACCTTGTGAAAGTGGACACCGTCACAGACACAGAGTTGCAGGATGGATATTGTCAAATTAGCAAAATTGCTGCCATCTGCTTCTGAGTCTTCATACTCTTATGCCAGCCTAAGTGCCAGAGTGGGGAAGCCTGGTTTACAAAATCAGCAGTTTGAGGGGGACTTTCTATCAGGGTTTGTGAGGAAATGTGTGCCAGGTGCGGTGCTCACTGATCCTGCAAAAGAGCTTTCATATGTGTCATGAAGTTCTTTCAAATGCAAGAACAGTTTACATTAAGTATTTAGATTCTAAAATATTAATTAAAATATTAATTTAATTTAATTTTAAAACATAAATAACACAATATCCAGTTCCCTTTAGACTAGACTTTTTTTTTTTATTAAAACAAAGCCTCTAATTTTTAAATTATACCTTTACATCCTTCATTGCAAAAAATTCCTTAAATGCCCTAATAAATCACTTTTCATTGCAAAAGATCTGGACATTGATTGTGGCTTGATTGTTACTGTTCTCATTTTGCAAATTATTTTTTTTCTTTCCTTGTTCAATGGAGGATACAAGACTTAATTAATAATTTGAATTAAATTTTTATATTCCAGCCTGATATGATTTTGTCACTTTGACAGCAGCTCAGACTAATGTTTAAAACCTTATAGTCTTATAGCCTTATAACCTTATTATGTACTGGATTGAGAAACACATCAATTTTTGCACACATCTATCTCCTTTGAAGAAAAGGAATGCTGCAGGTCTTCTCTCACAATCACTGTTACAAAAATTTTTGTTTAGGCATATCAATTTTTATTTTATCCGTAGAGTGAGAAATATAAAAATCAAAGATTGTGGTCTGAAATACTTCAATGCTTTGCCTCATACCTCCCCAGCTCCTACTTCTCTGGATCAGATTCTGTTCCCAGCTATATGACAAGCAACCTCTTGTTCCCGTACATCTGCTTCTTTCAAACAGAATAAGATTGCTTTTAGCACATCATTCTTTCAACCACCAACACTCTTGCTTGATTAAAAAGTAGGAAACGTTAGCCAACATAACAGGCTTCCTGTCACTTCTGAATTTTGTCTCCTTTAACCTGAAACTCACAACTCTGCTTTTGACCTCTGCTGCATATCCACTGTCACTACCAACTCTGGATTGTCGGCAACCGTTATCCACACCCCACTTCACTGACAGTATAGTGATCTTCACCCCACCCACTGTGACAACTGCTTCATGGAACCCATGGACAGTTCCTCATTGCTGAAATCCTCACTGCATTCCTTTGCTGCATTTACAGTTCTTTTCTCCTGGACTGAATGTCAAAATAGCTGTGCAGCGCTCAGCTTTTGCTGTTTAATTCATTTTCTCACCCTGCAAGATCAGGAGGGCTCTTTATTCCAGCATTCTCTTACTCTATTCCTCTCCCTTCACGTTGTGCCTTTTCTTTGTATTCTCTGAGCAACTGATACATAGTTCATGGCTCAATGATTATCTTACATCATTTCCTGGCACTTTATTTTCATATATATCAAATTTTTTTATATAAGAAAACAATTGAAGGAAATAACTTCTTTGTTTGCCAAAACAAAGACTAGAAATCCTTATTTGCTATTTTTTTGGACAAGCTAACATTGTCAGATGAAATCTGAATTTCAACAGATTTCAAAACGAAATGTATTGTTGTGAAATTTTGGAACAATATTATAATTATTGACAAGGGCATCTTAGTGTTTATCAAGGTGCCAGATGCTTCCAAGAAATAATCTCTGGTTTGTGTTCACCAGCAGAGTTTGCTGAGTATGGATGTTGCAACAGTGATAAGCAGCAACTTGTGGGCAGAGCTGCATCAAGAACAGTTTGTCATCTACATCAGCAAAACACACCTGAACAGAAAGTTCCATTGTGCCAATGGGGACAAGAATTTGTAAGATACTACAAAAATCAAATTTTAGGGATTAAATACACTCACATAATCTAACTTTGTGGCAAAAAAGACTAAACCAAAGATACCGTATTCATTAGACATGAGGTCTAATGACTAAATTGACATATCAGGTTGTCTACATTGTTGTTTCATAGGGACAAATGCAAATATTCACATAATATTCATTGGAATACAGAGTCTCATTAATTCACTTAGGAAAAATGCATATTGTTCATCTTTCAAATATTCTATAGCTAAAATTAGATGGTAGGTTCATAAAAGCTATTATTTTATTTTACATAGTTGTGGCTACCTAGAAATATAAGGCAATATTCATTAAAATAGTTATATAAACCAGAGATCCTTTATAAATTCCAACCACCTTAATATTCACACTCCTTTCCCATAGTTTTTAATGTTTAATATCATAAGCGTCTGAAAAATTACTTTTTGCTTATGTAGATGGTAAGGTCTGTTCCCTGAGGACGTAAAACTAAATTAGTCACTGCTCTCTGACAATGCTCAAGACAAATTAAATAAAATCAAAATGAATCCTGATGACTCTCCCCTTATATTCACACTTTAAAATAATAAGCCCTGACAAAAAGGATATTACCATCTCATATGGCCCAATTAGAAGAACTAAAGGCTTGAGGCCATATTATTTGCTATGGCATTTTCATATTGAACTACATTAGAATGATCTGCAGAAGACTGGCTATATTCCCAGTTTTGAAATTTATGCACAGGGATTTGATAGACTGCAAAGAAAAAAGGACTACAGTGAAAAAAATTTACCTGTTTCAGAAATAGCTAATAGTAAATTTGTGGAGGAGACCTGTCATATTTAGCACACAGAATAATAGGATACACAATGTGCCCTATTTTCTTACAATTTAAGCTTAGTGACAGATCTGGTATAAGAAAGTCCAGACTTTCCCAAGGTGACAGATAGCCAGTAATCTCCTGGGATTAAACTGGATCTTTTTTTTTTTGGTATACCCATTTTTAGACTGATTGTATTTATAATATTTTTTAAAAATCTTTATCTGAAACTCCAGTTCATTCCTTATAAAAAGTTTCAAATTTTACATGGGGTAAGTACAAAAGAGCAGTTTAGTGTTTAAAATCTTGTCTATAGAAAGATATCTGTCAAAACCATGTGATCAAAATGAACATATTACTACAATGCCTTGCAAACAACATCCTTGCCTTCATAACAGTCAGTTAATCATACGCTTGAATATTAGTCTTTTGATTGATCTAATGTTTTCTAAATATTTATCAATAGAAACCATAAGGCAAGAGACCCCCCTAACAACTCTCTCTTTTTATGCTTTAGAAAATTTGAACGAAACAAAATTATTGGTCATTTAATCAAAAATTTTTTTCGATACATTTTAATCAAAAATGAAAAAGGTGTGAACAT
>NW_020956099.1:276540-307706 GCF_003031625.1 Empidonax traillii
CAATTAAACTGAGACATCATGTAACTCTCTTTCACATATTTTACCATTTGTAGTAAAATGTAAATACAACTTTAATTTTCAGTTAAAAAGTGAATCTAAACTGACACTATAAAACTTGTCACAGAAATATCAGACATTCTGATTATATATGTGACACCAGTGAATATTGTAAGTCAGAGAGAAAACCTGTAACCATGAAGTGCACATGGTGCTGGTTTCGGTGTAATTTCTAAAAGATCAAAATAAATGTTACTTTCAGTAGTGATTCTAATTTTTTTGTTTGTTGACATGTTAAAACCTTCATCTAGTTGAATGCTGATAACAGATTCTATTATTTTTTACTTATTCTGATACAGCATTTTCATAATACTAAGTACCATGTAAAACCATAAGTACATTTTCATCCGCAAAGTCTACAACCTAGAAGGAAAACCAAAAAAGTGAAAATAAAGGATGCACCATAAATGCAGAAGAGAGAATGAAAAAAATCCTCATTCAAATACCTTACTGTCCAGACATCTCCAAGAAATAAACATTAAATTTCCTCCATTTCATTTCTAACATATATGATTGCAGACATCACAAAGTCAGATGACTCCTGTGTCTTAAATCTTTATGTGCTAGGCAGTCCTACGTCAGTTGATCCATAAGTAACTACATGGTCTCCAGGTAGATCATAATGGACTTAATATGCGAATAATATTACAAGTAGATCCTTTGTAAACATTTAAAAATTAATTTTGTTTGTGTTATAGAATGCCTGGGTAAGTACCTCACACAACACACAACTGTTATGTTGCTCTAGCTTAGCAATGGGCTAAGGAAAATATCACAAAGACAGATAGTCTCCCCACCTGCCACCCAACTCTGGTTTACCACTAAGTGCCATTCTACATAGCACAAACTCTGCAGTTAAACCTCATGCCTTGAAGAATAAATACACTTTGCCAAGCAATGCCTTTCTTTAGTGAGAGAGTTGCATACAAAAATGTAGCAGTAAACTCTGACTTTGGCCCCTGTTACTGAACATTGCAAACACTGGAACAAATTGATAGGTGAACACCTTGCAGAGTTTATACATTTAAAAAACGTACGGCCAAAGTTGACATATGACATTCTAAAAATGTTCAGTCTAAAGATCCCAAAAAACAGAAGACACTGGAAAGCGGAAAAGTTGCTTAGCATACTAATTTAAAGAAAAACATAAACTAAAATTGCTTTAAAATAATCATCTCACAGATTGCCTGTAGCCATCTTCATCATCTTATGAGGTCCATAAAGGACAACCTTTGTTTAATAGCAACATCTGACATTTACTGCTATGCCTCAAATAGACAGTATCCCTTTCAATTTTTGAAGTTATAAGAGCACCACATATCTTTTTGGGAAAACAATGTATGGTAACTAGGTTTATTTTTCAAATATCAAAACAATGTTTAGGCCACATCCATGAATCTGCACAGTGACTGTCACAGGGGATTTTCATGTAATAAAAATACTTTATGATATAACATATCTGAATTTGACAAGAAAAAAGTACTGTCTGCAAAATAAATCCAAATGATAAAAGAATGTAATGAAAGTTTTCATAAAGGTAAAAATTCAATTGCTGTATTGATTCTCCTAATGCTTTTTGGAGTTAGTTGTACCTAAGCCATGGAACTCTGGATGGACTCTCATCAGATAGTTCTTGACATGGGTTTTCATCAGAGAATTGTTTCAAAGCAATATTTCATCTAGTTCCAAGCATTCAAAAGTAATAAGCAGGCCTGTAACCACCTTAAAAGTCCTAAGAAAAAACAGTAACTTTTGCATTTGATTTACTTTATGATTTCTTCATTCTTAGGGTTTATTTAGGTATTGTTTTCATTATTTCCATGGAAGGAATCTTTTATCCAAATTCATTTCTATTTTAAGATTTCAAAATAGTCTATTTCTTACAATAAATTATTAAGAACTGGCAATACTGAATGAATAGTAGCACCTGTTGAACCTCCAGCAGTGCATTAAAACTAACTCAGACATGTTAGCATGGCTGGCCCTGATCTTGCCATGAGTGTCACACAGGACAGGTGTTAGGCAGATGTAAATGTGATCACAGCAGGCCCCAGCCTGCACATCGTAGTTAGTGGTCTGGCACACAGAAGTCTGGAGCAGCAGACCTTATTCTGGGCAGCTTCTGACTTCAGCAAACCCTGCTGTTACAGCATGGAAGAGGCTTTGAGTAACTCCACGTTTCTCAGCATGTTATTCTGAATTATGATAATAAGTGTATTTGTTTTTATGAAATAGCGATAATTTTACATTTTGTCTTTCACAGCACCATCTCCTTCACAGCTCACACTTTAGTTAATTGTGCAGGTTTAAGCTTACTTACTTCATGCAATTTTATTAGAAATGTAAAGTATTCTAGCTTAGAATTTTTTTCTCCATTCAGGCCTCGTAATGATCTCTTGAAGACGAAATCTCTGTGGATAAACACTGCTATTTTCCCTTAGTTTTGTTTTTCCAGAATTCAGAAAGAAATTGAAATTAAAATTAAAGTTATTTTTAGCAATGATTTCAAATTATGTAATGTCTCATGCCAAAACAATCTTGAAATTATGTTCATCAACTTCAATAAGATGAGCACTGTAATGGGAACATTGCCTTTAGATAATCATGACTTTGCTGTGAGAGCAGATAGAGCACCAGCCACTGCCCATGCAAGCCTGACATCCATCACTGTTTTGTCTAGTGTGTTTCTTTAAGCAACGCAGAGAGGTGAATACAGCATGAAGTGGCTCTGGGATTTGGGTGATTGCATGCAGAAACTGCAAAAAAATCACACTGGCATAGACAGGTAGAGAAGCACAATAGAGCTGTGCTATTTGGGTTCAATTCAGTGTATACTTCACATCTGGTATCTGTATATATTTTTGACTAATGTATTATTCTAATCTAGATGTCTTAAATGAATCATAAAACTTGGGGCACAAAGAATGCTGTATTTTAATCAGAAGTAAATTTAGGAATCTAATTTTAGCTTAGTGGCTAACTCCCAAAATACAAATTCCAGAACAGAAACAATCACACCATTTTATCCGACATTAATAAATGAAAATATATTTTCATTATCTTCACTCTATAGGAGTTGAAGACTTTGGAACATACTTGCTCATCACTTCTTCAGATCACATTGATGAGTATAGTCAACATAGTTGTTTATCTTCTCATTTTTTCAAAACTTCCGATTATTCTTCCTTACATACATATACCGATATTACGACATTGACTGACCTAGATGCCTCAAAAATCATTTTAGTATATGATATTTGTACACCTGTATGTTGTCACATTGTTTATAGTATAAAAATACCCTCCATAATTGGGAGAGATCACATAAGCACACCTACTCTATTTGCTTTCATGCTGTTAATCTCATGTTTCATCACTTTTATTTGGTTCTATACCTCCTCCCATGGCATGGTGCCCTTAACAAACTGCTAATTTGAATGAGATCAAATGTATTTCTTGGAAATATCTTTCAAATTTCTTCATACTTTCTGCTTCCTATTTCTTTCACCCTCCTCCAGCCTCACTTAGTTGTATTCCCTTGGAATAGCAATTGCTTTCTGAAATACCCTGATATCTTTCGTATGTGTTCTTAGTATGGCATTCATTACCACAAAAGTATCCACTCTTTGTAGCAGATGTGAAAATGGATAACAACTCAAACTAAAAAGGGGTGCTGTATGCTTTGGCAGAATTCACTGTGTATTAACACGCTTATAGCTGAAATCACTTGATAGTGTATGTTTGTCTGTCTGAAGATGGGGAAAAGGCTGAGATATGAACATGTGCTGTAACATGCAGGAGTCTGAAGATGCTGATCCTATACTGGGTGACTGCAACATCATAAGCAATGAAAAAGGATGCAAAAAAACCCACAATCAAACAAAAACTGAAATCAAACCAAAACATTATATATTAACTTTATAATTAATGTATTGGTTTGTATTTTTGTATTTAGCTTTTCATTTAGAATTCCCAAGAAAGCTGATAGCAGAGGTGTAGATCCAAAACATTACCATCTTACCTGTCTAATTGGAGCACACCCCACAGTCCTGGCCAGTCAGGATGCTGGATTCCAGACCTATGATCTTTTAAGGAAAGCAACAGCTCTATCATTATAGAGTGTTTCCTTCTCTTCTTCCTTGAAAAGGTCAGTAATGACAGGTTGTTCTCCAATTGCATAGTCTATTTCCCCTCTTGACCTTTTCAGAGGCAGAATCCATGCAAAACTTCTAAAATACCATGTAAGCTTGAAGAAAGGGTTAGAACTAGCTTGGAAGAAAGTGTTGGTTTTCAAAGTCTTTCAAGTGAAACATCATTGTGAGACAAAGTCTACTATAAAAACCTTTGCAGTGAAGTTTACTCTCTCTTTTTAATCCACAGTGGATTTCTTTTTAAACTTATGAGTGACAGTTTCAATGTGTGTCAATCATCAGAGAACCAATCAGAGAAGCAAGATTTGATTCAATTTTCCTTTTATTTTTTTATATCTAATTATATTGTGTAAGTAGACGTTTTTAACACTGACATATCAGCATACAATTTAACTTTTACATAAAAAGTGTTAATGATAGAGTAGAAAATAAAATGTATAAATTAAACTTAGGAGGGGAGTTCTGAAGTTACTATTGACAAAAATTTGCTACCATTACTTTAGACTTTGTCCCAAGGTAAGTAGCCATCCTGAGCATGTTTAGAAATAACTAAAGGGGTCAGAAACATGGAGAGAGAACTTCTAGAAAGTAAAAATGTGCACAGCTAAGTTTTTTGCAAGAAAGTCTTTTTGTTTGCCACATTTCTTATAATGTATGCCTTAGTAGTCAAGGCAGAAAAGGACAGATGCAGGAGAAAAAGGAAAGGAATCACGATTTAATGTAAGGTTCTTATATAGACACAAAGAACCCAAGTGATATTATTATGCACATCACTTGGCTTGTAAAGACAAGTATTCCTTTTTTTCCCCTCATGTATACCGGGAAAGAACAAGGAGCCTTCATTCTCTGTTTAACTCCTGCCCTTGTTATTAATTACATAGTGGATTTTTGGTGGGGAGGGAAGGACACAAAGAGAAGTATTCCTTATTTGTAAAAGGATAATAAAATTTAAATCAACTCAAGTGGAGAATGTCACCCTTTTCTTGATATTGTCACCTATTCTGGTAAAGCCATCTAGCTGTTAGTATGCCAGACAAGATGCCATTTTTCTAATGGACTTTTTTTTTTCATAAACTGGAAGGTACATGTTTGGCTAACAATATACAGATGAACTTTACAAAAATATAATTAAAATTATTGTCATTATTTTTATTGAACCAGCAAAAAAAAAATCAAATTGAACTGGCAGTGAATGCAACAGAGCTATCTAAATGTCAGCAACTCTTCAGAGCGACATGATCAGTGCATCAAGATTGCATATAAAATGAGTTTAATATGCATGCGGAACTGGTGAGATTAAAGACACTCCTAAAGGCAAGAAAGGAATGAAGAAGTCATTGATAAAAATCTTCAAATCATTTTAAAAAATTTTATTCCCCAAAAACAAAATAAGGAAAGGAAATAATGAGAACATTAGAACAAGCAGATCTAAAGAAAACCTTTTTTTCTTCTTCATCCCCAGTTATGGATAAGGGAGAGAAATGAGAACCTTAAATTACCAGGCTTTTAGAAAAACATTATTTGCCAAATGATACCAAAGAATCCCTATTTCCACCACTGACAACACTGACTGCATTGTCAGATAGGCCTATAACTTGTGAAAAAATATCATCTCTTGGAATTGTTTGAACCTAGGTATTTTGCTTCTGGCCCACAACAGCTTGAAATAATAGTTGATCTCTGTTTTGTAATTATACAGTCAAATATTTTGCTGCAGCTGTAGTTATCTGGTTTTGTATATGTAGCCTTCTATTACCTGGTATCTTTCTCACATAGAAACACAAATACTTTCCTCCCTATGGTCGGTGGAACATGACTGGGCACCACTAAAGAGAGTCTGGCTCTATTCTCTTAACACCCACCCCTAAGATATTTGCATGCATGTGAAAGTGATCCTAGTTTACAACCACTTGTTTACTCCAAAAGGCAGGCTTAACTACCAAAAACAAACAAACAAACAAACAAAAAACCAACCAAAACCAAACACACACAACAAAATAAAACAAAACAAACAAACATACATTAACTGGGAGGTTTTCAATAACTTTCAGCATGTTGGACCGTGTTACAGACAAGACTGCACATCTTAAAAGGACTGAAATCTTTAGGTACAGAGGATTCATATCTTCTGCGTATCTGCCTTATTCAAGTGATATCTGTCTTCTCTCTTATATTTGACTCATACATGTGTTTCCTGCCTCTTTTTCTAGCACATACATAACCTACAACCCTGCTCATTTAGTTTTAAAAATACTTAATCACTGCCACCAGATTTGTTATTATTATTGTTCTATTTGTTATTCAATCTTGTTATTTGTTATATTATATGTTATAATGAAAGAAAAGTTTACCATCTTTATAACAATTTTCTGCATGTAGAAATTTTTTAGTGCCTCAGGATACAGATCACAAAGGCAGGAAAAATTCTCTACACAAAGCTGTGATTGATTCTTCATCACTGCCTTTGTTTCCTTAGAAGCAGAGAAACAGTGTTTCCATTTTCATATCCTTTCACCTTCAAACTTTTTAAGTTACTTCTCTGGTTCAACCTTTCTGCTTTCACAATCTTCTAAAGAAATTGTTTTCAATGTTGGTTTTACAGAACATATATATCTCTCTCCTTTATCCTACTTCTCCCAGTAAATCTGTGTCTAGCTGATTCTGTAAACCCACCAGCTGGGTCTGCAACCTTTGGAGAGTACATGTTGGACTGAGCATTATGGTCTAAATTCTGATGTCCAGTCTATTTTAATTATCATCGTTTGTCTTTGTGTTTCCTGTGCTGCAGGAAATGTCTCCTTTATTTTGCTAATTAAGATTTTATAGCTACTTACTAGCTATTCAGGTCTAATAGGGCAAGTCCCTCATTTATTGTGAGGGACTCACAAGCATTAAATATCCAAATATATCCAGTTTGTGCAAGGATAAATCCTGAAGGGTTTTTATTGAATTGTTTAATGCCAAAATGAGTTATGTCATATTGTCTCTAAAAGTACATGGGGTGACACATCACTCCATAAACTGGTGTAACACTTGGATTTGAATGAAGTACTTCCATCTTCTTACTTCTTTCTCGTAAAACTAGTGAGGATTGTGGGTAGATATGAAACTATTTTCATAATTAAATGTTCTTTTAAGTGTGCATTTACTGTCAGGCTGGTATTATATTACTCTGTAATTCCTCAAAAGTAGTCGTAAGTCTGAAAAAAATTAATTCAACATATCTGCTTATACTTTAGTGTGCTTAATGCCATTTGAAGGTACAATAGTTACTTTTCTGATATCAAGTAGAACAGGTCCTATGACACCAATGTTCCAAACACACACATCTACGATCCATATTGGCCCTGACCAAGTATATCAGGTTGAGCACCACAAAAGTGGTGCTTGACTAACAGTGGTTTCCTCTGAAGGGTGGCCTCAGCTGTATGTAGAGCAAGGAGAGCAAGCACAGTTATTAAATTATATACTACTACTGCTTCAAACATCCATTGACTGACTCGAAATATTGCCTATAACTTGTGCTGCAGTCTTGTGGCAGTTAAAGGCTTGTTAAAGGGACAAGGTTGACTGCAGAAGAAAGGCAAAGTTTGAACCAGAAGTCTGTTTTGACTGTCAGTTGTGTTAAATGTTTTGTCTGATTGATACACAGACAGGTTTTATTAGTTGCAAGTTAGAATTTATGGACCAAGGTTATATAAAGAGGACCCAGTTGGCCAGGCAATGAAGGGTTTCAGCAATGCATGGATCTCCCCATATTGCAGGTCAAAGCAGCAACAATAAAACATGATGGATTTGAATAGCTGATGCTACATTGCTGAGGAAATCCCAAAAAATACTCTGAGGACATACAGAGACTCTGTTACTATGGTAAAAGGAAGCATAACAATTTGAAAGTAGCTTTCTAATGGTCCAAGAAATCTTCAAATGAGCTCTTTGGGCTACACTACAAGTTTGGACTTTCGCAGTGGCTAGGAATTACATTTCTCCCAAAACCTAAAAGTTTCACAAGACCCTTCACAAGCATATTAGCAACATGAAAAAATTGAAAACAATAACAAGAACAGAAACTAGACATACAACAATAATAAAACCAGGTCTGAACACTACAATATTCTACTACCAGAATGAACATTAGAAGTTATCCTTCTAATTTTCTTTTGAGTCAGCAAATATTAGGCTTCTGACCAATTTGACTAGAGCTGACTAGATGCATAGAAACTGAAGAGCTATACAGTGAATAATTTAAAACATCTCTATAATGGTGAAACTGAAAGGGTAATAAAAATATCTTAGCTCTGTAAGGTAAGATCGAGAGAACAAGACCAACACATATTCTGTCTAGAGTTATGTAACATATGAAAGAATATTAAATAAGGAGGTTTGTGTGTTTCAAGGGCAGAAGAGACTTTTATGACAATCTAATCTGAATTCCTGAATAAGAGAACCCACAAAATTTCATTTTACTCTAGAATTTATGTTCCCTGGTGGTGTGTCTGAGATGCTTACTTTAAGTTGGATCTATTTCTTCTTATTGACAATAACAGACTAGTCTAAAAGTTTAACTTTTAACTCTCAGGTGCCTAAATTCATGTAACTCCCTTTTCAATTAATTTTTATTGATGTTTGGAGTGGGCCAAGACACCTAGATCAGAAGACATCTTAAATCTCCTATCTCTCTGGACTGGGATTCACACCAGCAGTCTGTAATCTGACCATGCCCAAGAGGAGCTTGTTTCCTCAGAGAGTGACCCCAAGGATCAAATCCAAGACCATACTCTGCCTTTCAGCAAAACAAAGACTTGTCAGGCTATTTGAATTCTGTGTTACATGGATATTCAAAAGCCTACTATATTAGACTTCAAAACTCCTAAAAACATTGTATTTGTCTCCCATTTTGGTACAAATAAAATACAAGCCAACTTCTATTTATTTTTACATGGTGGGTTTTTTTCATTATTTAACATATTTTGTTTTGTCAGTCTTGATAGCCTGAATATAATATGAGGTAAAAATCGCCAGATGACTACAGAGACTTACCACATGAAATTTTATTTCTTATATTTATAACTTCCCAGTTTTCTCTTCTAAGGAAACAATGCATACTGCCCCAGATTATACTTAATACTATTCTATAAATATCCAAAGTATTTTTTATATTTTTTTAAATGTTATACTTCTATATATAATACAATACTAACTTATGGTATACTTTAATAACTTTACTACACTGAGATATCTTCATTTATTCTAGTATTAGTGGCTATATAGTAGTATTCTGCATGCCATTTATACAACTTTATGACAGGTTGGGAGGTAAGGGGACATGGAGATGAATGGCAATAATGGGTAAAAGAAGATAGTGACAAATTCACCTTACATAGATCTCTTAATCATTGTTAAATATTCAGTGCCTCTGCAAGTTTCTCTGTGTCATTTCTCCTATACAGCTCAATAAGTCACCTCACATGCAACTACAGAATACTCCAATAGTAATCATTTTCATTTCTCTCTTCAGCATTCATGACATTTCATGCTAGATGAAAAAGCCTGCTGACTACCAATGCTGTAACTGTTGGAATAGAAAAATAAAAAATTTCTCCTTCAATTAACAACTAGAATTTCAGTTTGCTCTCTTGGCCTTACAGCCTCTGATATGTTCAGTGTTGTGTTAGTGGTCACTTCACTTTGCTAGTGATTAGGTAGATGACAGCACTCTAGGACTCACAGTCACTTGGGTGATACAGTCAGTAGGATGACCCTAAAAACAGTGGTGGTGGAAGGAAAACAAAGCACTGTTTCGTACATAAGGAGCGTACTGTGCCAGGACGCTGCATCTGTCCATATTCACTTCTCACTTCATACTGGTATTAGTTTAGAAAGAAAATAACAAGGTATAAGGCAAGACAGGTCATTTTACTAGCCTGTGCTAGGTCCTATTTTCTTTTGAGTTATTTGGTAGATAAAAGACTAATGCTTAGACTCCACAGGGTCTCAGAAAAACCATATTGGGTATAAGAAATGGGCTATTACAAAAAGTAGCTTAATAATTTAGCATTAGCTACTGTTTAGATCCCATCTCATGAAATAGATTTGAGATGTTTTCATAGAATTTCAAATAAATAGATATCATTAGGAAAATCACAAACTGCTTGCTTTCTGAGATGACAATGTACCCTCTCGCCAATCACCCCCCCAAAAAAAAAGTCTTCTCACATATTTTACTTAAACACAGTGGTATGGTGGCTGGCAGTGGCAGGACATGTTGTTTAATTAATACAATAAATAGAATATTCTTTTCCCTGTGCAACGCAATAAAAGCATGTGGGAAATGTTCACTGTATTTTGACAACTAATTTCATTTTGAATGAAATTATTTGCTATTAGAAACCTCAAGCAGAAGCTTATGACATTTTATAGGGGCTATCAGTTGTTGTCAGACATTTTTATTGCAGGGTGAAAGAGGGGATAAAAGCTTCCAGGCACATCTAGCATTATGGAAAATGAGGGGGAAAATTGGATATCCTGTAATAGACAGCCAATTAAAGTGTGCCACTGTCCTATGCATACTGTCACATACACTCTTTGCTTGCAGCTTTCTCATGTTTTCATTTTTGTTTCAAAAACTAATTTATATGTAAGTGACATCCTCTTTCCCTTCCTGTTAGCCCTAGAAGCACTGAAGAAAACCTATGCGGGAGCCAGAAAGACAAACTGACAGAGTGACACATAAGCCTAAGAGCTGGATTGTTTTAAAATCATAGTTCCAAAAGAAAAGCCAAGTTGATAAAGGCTAACCCTGTTCTGTGTCCCAGGACTCTATTTCTGATGCACTGAGAAAAAGGGACCTTCACAGAAGATTATCTCAGACTTCTGGTTGCATTCCCCCAGAAGAGGAAGATAGTATCCTGGAGAACCAATAAACACCTCATCTCCCTACTCACGGGTAAGTTGCTAACACTCCTTAGTAGGCAGGGAGCTGTGCTGTCTCATCTTCACTCTCTTAATCACATTCTGAAGACAATTCAATCCTTCCTCGGCCAGCCAAAGGGGAACCCATGTTCTGTCACTGGAAGTGGGGCTGCCAGCTGGGTATCCTGCACCCTCTCAGGAACCAGGGAAGGAGAATTCACTCTGTAGTGACCTGACTTTCCCATGACCTGATCCCAATTGCAATGGCCAAACCCCAGAACTGACCTTCATTCCTTTTGGTAAGGTTCTTGAACAAATAACAAATAGATATGCTCCACTACTGTCCTCTCAGAGTTCATTAATGTGATAGCTGATCCTGGCTAGACACTGGGCACCTACCAAATCCATTCTGTCACTCCCCTCGCCAGCTAGGCAGGGTAGAGAAAAATATAAGGAAAGGCTAATGGGTTGAGATAAGTACAGGGAGAGATTACTCACCAATTATGGTCACAGAAAAAAACAGATTCAATTTGGGGAAGTTAGTGTAGAGTTATTGTAGTTTGTTACCAATCAGAATAGGACAATTAGAAATAAAACCAAATCTTAAAACACCTTTCCTCCACTCCTCCCTTCTTCCTAGGCTCAACTTCACAGAAGTAAACTGTTACAAAAACATGTGCCGTACTATAAGCATTACTCAAAACTAACTTACTCTTTTTCTCTCTCCTTCTTCCTCTCTTCCTCTTTCTCTCACCTTTTTCTCTCATCTCTCTTCTTTTCTTTTTCTTTATTGTCTCTCCTCTCAATCTTTCCATCTGTCCCTCTATCTCTACTGTCAGATAAACTGAGATTGCACTAAAACATTAAGGAATCTAGCACTGAGGTACAAGAAAAAAATTTCAAGCTATGATAACTTTCTGTCCCCCTTTATATCTATATATTATAATTTAATTTTTCATCATAGGACCACATAATATGTGGTTGCCTTACACATGATGTTACAGAAGTGTTAGTAAAAGATAGACATGTTCAATACAAACATCCAGGTTTCTATAATCTATTTGGTGGTAGACGAAAAAAAATTATTATAATAATCTTTTACATGTTCAAAAAGGGAAAAATTCTGATGGCATTTGAAATGTTTGTGATTGACAGTGTACAGTGTTTTGTGTCATCACTTAGTAAAAATAGATATGAAATTCAGAAGAGGTCTGTTTTCACAACTTAAGTATCTGGATTTTGTTAAATAAAGATATATTATGATACTAAATTTCTTTGTATTCAGTTCAACCCTAAGATACATATATAGGCAAAACTAGAGTTAACGTATAAAAGAAATGTGATAGAACAGTGACAAAATGTAGATTAAAGGAAACTTCAGTTCTCACAGGAGACAAGAAAATGATAACCTGAGGAAAGACTGCAATTTACTCTGGAAGATATAAAGTATGTCAGTTTATCACTGTAAATCAAGAAAGAGTAGGGGATGTTTTGTGTAAAAATAACTATTTGCTACTGAAACTTGAAAAAGAATTGGAATACCAGTAAAACTATTGATTTATGTTCTGTAGCCTTCACACTACTAAAAAGATGACTTTTTTTTCCTAGGAAAACTATTTATCTTCTTTTTTTAAAGTCATGGAAAAGGAAGGACTGTGGTCTTTTGATTCACCTTTACAGATATCTATCCTCAAATTCCTATTTTGCTCAGCCAATTCAGCAGAGTTTCTTCAGCTCAAGGGGGTCTTAAAAGATACTTTAGGAACTTGGCATGTAGAAAAGCATATGCAGATGAAGTGCATACAGACCAAGAGTAGTGGAGTGGAAAAGACTCCTAACATAATTTTACTGACTTCATCTAGATTCCCTCAAAATGTGGTCACTCACAGAGTGACCTTTGGCAGTCTTGTACTAAGAAGTAGGTACCGAGCTTGTAAAATTATGAGAAAAAATTAGGGGAAAACTTCATGGTGCTGGTACTGCCAGAAAGGGTTAAAACTGAAGCAATTTTATTTGCTACATAACTGACTTCCATATCACACTCAGGATATGTGGCATAACCAGAAATTAGGGGTTTCCAGGACAGGACAGTAGCTAAGCATTACATTTCAGAAGAGAGTCCTATTTTCATTTATACTCTCACATATTTCTGCCTGTAGAAGCTGCAGACAAATACTTGTAAATGTGAACTGTATAACTGTATAATTTATGCTACCTTTTCTTGTGAGTCTGAAACCCACAAAAACTTAAAAAGTGCTCCATTCATCATAACCCCTAAAGTTTGTGCAGCTCAATGAAGAATGTATCTGCAACATAGGGGATCCCACACATCATGCTGTCCTAATTTGGCTTTGCTATTTTTGTACAGGGCTAAAGTATTTTCATCTGGCCCATTTTATATGCCATTTCCAGAGGTATAAATCTCTAGGAGAGTAGAAAGTCTATGAACAATTTAGCAAAATATATATTCATTTTATATCAACAGAATGGCTTTACTCAAATCAAAAGGCTGTTAAAAAAATTTAGTGCACACTTAAACACTTTTGCTTAAATGGAATGGAAAGTAAGCTTCCACCTTGGAGACACGTTCTGAGACATTCAGATTCCTTAAGTAACACATTTGGAGAAGCAGGATATTTAAGAAGTGGCATACTCATTTAACCTTCCTTTTGAAACAAGAAAAACACCTCAGTTACTATTTGTACGGTGAAATTTTTAAAACTAGTTTTATCTCTGCATTCAGACAATATTTACAAGCAGTACTGAAGGACCACTGATTGAACTAGTAATTACTGCTCTTTTTCTGTTCAAGTACAAATCATGTGTACTACGCTTTTTGAGAAAACATAAGATAGGAAGAAATAATATTTCTTAGATAATCTTTAACAGTCATACTAAAAGACTGCAGAACTTCCTGTTTCTATTGCAGATACACTTACCCTTAGCACAGACTACTAACACAAGATGTGGTGTTTTAATAATGTAAGTAGCTGCATATTCTGGTTGATTATCAAAATCTGACCTTGGATAATAATTAAAATACTAATTTTCAAATATCAACATAAAACAGCTATCAGTGTCTCATTGCTCTTTAATTAGGGCTTAGGTTAGTTAATATTCACTCGCTTCATTGATTTGTATGCAAGCTATAAAATAAGAACACTTAATGCATTAATGTAGTTTTATCACAATGGGTGGCAAACAGATTTTTGAGATAAAATAACATGCTTTATGCAGCAAGGCTTAGTTTAAATTGTTTGATAGCTGAATTTTTGTATGTGTAATTGCAGATATTGCAAGTGGACCTAAGCAATGTTGTGCTGCTGTCCTTGTATATGAGACCCAAAACTGATGTGCAGTTTCAAGGCCTTCAGAGTTAGAAAATCATGCTGGCTTTTTTTTAATCTTAATCAATAAGATTACATTCGGATACAATAATTAAGACTGAATGCTACAGAAACTATCATATGTACTTCCTTGAACATGTTACTCTGTTTCATTTGGACAATTTGTATTAATATGGATTTGTGCCCAAGTTTAAGCCTGTATGATCTATTCCCAATAACAACTTTACAACTGATCTTATTAAAATAAGCAAAAAACAGTATTTTATGAATTGAACTATGCAGAAAGTCACTACAGTGATAGTCTTGCTTCAAGAAAATTTTTTCGCTCATTACAGCTTTGTTAGAAATGAATTGGAGACAAACAATTGCCAGGGGCTGAGCTTTCAATGGGAAAAGTAGGGAATGCAATGTGATAAACTGTGATTCTCACATCAGCGAGGACTGAAAAATTTATTCTCATAGGAAGCTACTCCAGAAAGAATCCCAGACACAAATTTACAGGCATACAGCATGTGTGCTGAGGATCCTGGAAAAAATAAAAAAAGGAGGTAGTAAGCTAAAGTGACAATGGCAACACACAATGGAAAACACATCTGAAGCCTGGTATAGAAAGATATGGAAATTCCAGAAGCAGAAGCTAAAAACTTGAGCCGTTTTTTGTAGGCACTGCAGAGATTTCCATTAAGCATCAAATCACTAAAAACTTACTCCTTTTTGTAGGTGCCTATCCTTATAATACTTGCATTTCTTGAAGATCCCTGCTTGAAACTCATCAATGAAGAGTTGAGGAAGGCAGACAGGGACATACTTATTCCTTTAAAATTCTCATTGTAACTGAACAAGCATGGTTTTATTTAATGAAAAAAAGCAGCTGCAGGGAAAACCACTTTGTAGTGTCCCATTCAGAGATCAAATAGCATGTAAGTCATAGCATCTGACATCCCTACTGTCTTTTCAGTTCATTAGGCATAAAGAAGGTATTAGGAACATGTCTCTCCACATCAGCATAGCACTAGTGATAGGGACACTCAGATCTAAATGTTTGCTTGTCACCTGAGCCCAGACATACCTCTGCTGAGAAAATTTGTTCTTGCTGCATTAGATAGGTAGACATGGCTCATTCACTGTGAATACTAGAAATATTTCAACAGGCAAAATATTGAACATGAACAGAGAAGATTCTTCAATTGCAAAGCAAAGAAAGGAATCAGCAATTAGGTCTTTGCTGGACATTAGGAAAACACAGTTGAATTCCTTCCTTTACATAGTTGAAAGAAACTTCCAGATACTCAGGGACTCTCTATAGACACTCAAGATTAAACTTACCTCTAGGAATAATGTTGATTCATTACAAAGGGAGTATAGCTGATTAGTTTCAATCGGTTATAATATCTTAAGCCTTAAAGGCAGGTGAGGTGACTACATGCAACGCCTAAAATTCATGTGATGCTTCAATATAGATAGTGTCAGGAGTGTCCAAAATATTTAAACTGTTCTCAGGCTGCTGGGAGAACACAGAAAAAGTAGTCCATGATCACAGAGAGGTCTATTTAATTATCCAGTAGACCAAAATACATAACAGTAATGGGTAAAAAAAAAAAAAAATTTTTTAGAATTTTTAGATCTCTCTTTCAGGTCTGTCAGCAGTCTCCCACCAGAGCAAGTATCAGAAATACTGAAGAGATTTTGCTCTCCTAAGCCTCCTCGAACATGGATGAAGATCCTTTTTGAGTTATATTTTTTCGTAGTGTTCAAAAAGCCTGTATCTTAATAAACAGACAGCTATATGGGGCTGTACTTAGAAAAAGATCTGTCTGTAGAAAAATTGTGGAATTATACTAGTAAAACAATAGATCCTCTACATGTCTGTGTTAAATCACAACACATGTATTTTGTTTTAATTACTCCTTCTCTCTTGCTGCTGGAATTTTACAGATTGTCATGGTTGAATGAGCAACAAACAACCCTCTGAGGGCAAAGCTTTCATTTTTGTTTAGATTTTTTTCACTCAAGTTAAGAATAAGTCACAAGACAGAAGCTGAGAATAAAGATACAGAGAAGCGACATAATGGATGAGAAGCTTTTTGGATTTGCTTTTATTTTAATTAAACACTTCCTAATTTCCTTTTTTTTTGCTTTAAAGTACAATACAAAAATCCTGTTTTCTCCCCTGATTGCAAAGTTCAATGTTTTTAGCTCTTTTTTTCTGTGTCTTTGACATAACTGTGACAGTTGTTTCTTTGCCTTGCTGAAGCCAAGACAGAGTCCAAGAGTATTCTCACAAAGTGAAAGCACTCATTTCATTTTTGCAACCTTCTTACAGGCAGCCTGCAAACAACCTGCCTAGGCAGCCAGCAGCTTTTGGGTGAGCCCAGCAGGTTCCCCCTAGCTGCTGGTGGTGTAGATGCCTAGCCTAAACTTAGCACAGTCCTCCAGATTCTGTAAGATTGTGCTATGACTGGAGTTTCACAAGTATTGCAGGGTATTGGTGTCAGACACCTTCAGAACACAGTGCCTTGTCCAAGGACCAGTATAAATGTAAACATGTGTGTATAAACTAGGCCAAGGTGGCTACAAAGGTGAGATTGTGGTTCTATCCTGCTCAGAATCCTACCTCAACAGTGATCATAGCTGGATAATTAGCAGAGAAAAATAGACTATACACAGTTTTTATACCAAGAAAAAAATTAGGAAGAATAAGTTTTAAAATACTTATTTCTATATCAACATGACAAAAAGTCATTGAACTCAAAATTTTTTTACCATAGTACACTTCCATCTAGAGCTTATTATGTATGAATTTTACCAACAGAATAAATTATTTTTCTGGAAATTATATAAAGTTATAGTTAACCTGCAAAGCACTGCAGCAATATAAATTATAAATTTTCTTTTAATCTTCACCAGGAAACAAGAAAAAATCTTCATGAATCCTTATCTCCTAAAAATCCTGATTTCTACAGCCACTTACCTTCTAATATATTGTAGATATATATAAATATACTGTATCTGTATATATATATATATATAAAACAGTAGATATCTCAGAGTTGGGTATCTAGGTTAAGTAAGTCATCTAAATTATTTTTTCTAGAACATAGCCTACTATGTTAATAATCATCTTACAACAATCCCTTTGTTCTTTTATATTCTATTTGACATTAAACTTCTTTCTATTCTTATTCACAGTTAACACCTTTGCCTGCATGCTGATTCTATCCTCAATGTGCTTATTCCTTGCACAATTAGGAATCAAATTATTCTGCCACGATGACCTATTAATGCAACTATTAAATCTTCCTTTCTTGGAAAAGAAAGTGCTCTTTAACTATCTTACAATAGAATCAATTTTGCATAGTTAAACGAGGAAAGAAAGGTACACTACAGTTACAAGACTTTAAAGGAAATTGACAATGGTGATAAATAATAAAAGTAGGCACAGACAGATTTTGCTATAATTATATGATATATATTTACAAAAAGCAGTTTGGAGGAACCCTAGCTCCCATTCAGGCTTGTGAGAATACCAGTTCTGGAAGGCAAACTAACCAGGAGCTGGAGAATTTTCAATGTGAAAACAAAAGGACTGAAGTCACTCTGAAGAGTGCAAAAGTGATGTGAACCATTCTTGTAGACAGAAAGTACTTCCGAAGGGCTGCCATGGGACAGTGGCACTCCAAGAGAATGGTGAATATGAAAGCCTTCATGCTCCGCCTGTTTTCTGTTATCAGCCAGCCCTTGTAGCATGGTTTTGGACTCAAGTGAGCAGGATGTGTCTTGTGACCAGCCTAATAGATAGATAACTGTAGAGATATTTGTGACTGTAGCTTGCTGCTTGCTCCCTAGTTTTTCCTGATAAAAAATACTTTAAAAATCCTGAGTATATATATAGTTTTGCTCTTCACTTTATAAAGTGAAATCTTTAAAAAAAAACCCCAGTCTTTTTAATAGGAAATAATTTGGTATTAGTGAGAGGAGGAGAAAGAACTAAACTTTCAATTAAAGTCTCAATCAAACTTTAGTGTTTTTGAAGTCATTTAAATTGATTCCTTTATAGTGCAGGGCTTTGATGCCACTTTAAATAACTTCAGAGAAGAGAGAATTTGAAAAAAAAATATTGTGTTCAGGGTAGTTCAATGCACCAAAAGCGTTAACTGCACTGAGTAAGGATATTTGATGAGCTTTAAACAGACCTGACACCCTACACTAACTCGCAAGTACTTGAGATTTTTTAAATTTCTCATATAATTTTAGGAATCTGTGGTTTCACGTCAGATCCCAAAAGACTGTGAGGTTTTATATTATATAAGCACTGTTAACAGAGGAAAACTCCACAATTTATCTATGTGCTTCTAAACACTGAAATTTATGAACCAGTTAAACAATGTCATAATCTGCACATGTCAAAACACACAGAATTTACCATCATTAGGAGCCTGGATGTAAACCCTACTGAAGTCCACAGGAGGAATTTCCAGATTTTGGTGCATTGTGCAACAATAATTACAGAATGATGATGGTTATCCTGTCAGAACTGCAAAACTGCGTAACAATATCCCAGAGTTCTTTTGGTGAGAAAGACTTAAAAGGTCAGAAATAAATGTCTTGCCCATCCTGTCTTTGAAGAATGTGATCTGTTTGCTGAGGCCTTACTCTCAGCCCAGCAATTTTCAGTGGCTTCTCGGATACTAACAAAGTACACCGCAGTCGTCCCTCTAAATGGTTGGGAAATTTCCTTCTTTCTATCATTTTTGAAGCTTGCCTGCTCTCCTTTGAGTTCTCACAGACTCTATTAATACCTCAAGATCCTTTTCAAAGCCTCTTTATCTTTACCAACTGTCCTATTAGCTGTCTGACACAAGCAGCAAAAAAAAAATCTATCACAGCCTTTGTTAAAAGAGGAATGGGAGCTGATGTTGAGCAGCTATTTCTCTCTCAGGCTTAGCAATTCAAGCTGCTTAAATGAGACCTGAGGAGAAGGAATTCAAATGATGTTGGTATACAGAAATATGCTCAATTAATATTATAGCATTTGTAGCTTTTTCTCCTGGTGTGTTTAAATACAGCAGAACTCCCCAGGTCATTAAAAAAAACACCAAAAACCCAGCTAGAGAATAAACCTAGATTATTGTTAGTGTTTTATAGCTGAAAACACACTCTTTTAGTTTCCTGTAGAGAGAGAGGTGTTAAGCATGTCCAAACTCCCATAAAAGATGGTTTGAACCTACAACTAAGTCAATAAGGAAATACCTTTTAATGTTATGTCTTATAGAGCTTTGTATTCAGACAGTTTAGTGTAATGATGTTCATCAGAAGCTCTGAGAGTCAAGTCAAATTTATAAAAAGAAAATATCAACTAGTGAAGATCCAAAGTTTGGTTTTCTGTTTTGTTGTCTTTTTTTTTTCATTCAGAATGCCAAAAGCTTCTCTAAAAATAAGCTTTAATAGATTAAAATGCTTTCAATATGGATAATAGCTTTTAAAATTTTTAAAAAGTAATTTCATGTAAATATATCTTAATAAAAAATCTATATCTAAATTAAAATGAATTATAATGAAAAAAGTCAGAGATTTATCATACATAACATTTTCAGAGATTTCAAATGAGAAGTTTTTCAACTTCCTAAGTAAATACAGCAAAAGAGGGGCTTTTTGCAAAAGGTTGAATTTACAACATCTTTCTACAAGAAAAGTTCTGTCAAAAAGAAAAAAAACCTGACCTTTATTCTAAGAGATTTCAACTGAGTTAATAAAGTAACTATGAATTACCTCTCATTTGAAGACACAGCTGCTATGAGAAAAATACATTGCAGCACAGTATTTTGTATTTACTGGCATTTGAGTTTTTAGCAATGAAAAATACTACTTGGAACAGAAATGCAGAATAACTCAGTACATCATAATTTCAAATTATTTTATAAGGTGATAGTAACCTGATAGGATGTGCTTCATTATAACTCATGTGACATTACTTCACTGCTCAGAGCATGGTGATAGATATGCCAAGGTTGTGGGTTCAGTCCCCATATGGGTCATTCATTTAAGCGCTGGACTCAATGATCCTTGTGGGTCCCTTCCGACTCAGAGTATTCTGTCATTGTGGTGAGAGACTTCTAATGTAGAGCAAGAAGTTGCGTAGCAAGATTCTATTCCTTAGTGGAAAGCGATATTAATTCAGGAGATGTAGGCAAGTACATTGATCTTTGCTGCCGTCCAGAAATGAAATGCCATGTAGAGCAGCTTCGTCATTGCTATTCCAATACGCTGCCTATTCCATGGTGCTGCCTTTTAGATTTTAAAAGACAAATCCTTGGTGATCTCTGTAAGAATTTGGATTGCTATAGATCTCATAAATACATCATTGTAATGAATTCCCATTTTTCTATTGCTTGATGACAATCCATGATAACTCCATATAAAAGGCACATGGTAACATCTCTCTTTGGTATTAAAAATAGTTTCTGTTTAGATGATAGAAGACTCAATCTGGCAAACATCCAGAATTCCACTTGGCATCATCAGGACTTCCAGAAACACTGGAACAAAATTAAACTTCTTAATATAATATAATTATTTTATAATATTAATTTTCATAATATAGTATTAAATTTCATTAAATAATCTCTGATATGGCTTCCAGTCGTCTGGAATGTACTGAGGTTTACTAGAGATACTTTAATAGTTCAAACTAAAAACATATTTAAAAATCCATATCAGTTATGGTTGTGATAGCAATGGTACATTGGGTGGATCCACTTAAACTTATCATCCAATTTCCTGCAAAAATCTGCTACAGGTGAAAGATGTTAAGGATAATATAGAAGGTGATATGGAAAATAGTAATACTTAGTGGGTGGAATTCATTCCACCTAACTTCAGCTGTCTATGTCAAGCTAGTCCCTAATACCCTCTGAATGAACAGAAAATAAATGTTTAGAACAAATTGAATTACCTTTCAGAAGTTGTTTTCTTTATCAAACATAGAAGGAATCTCCATGAATAGGACAAGACACTAAATTTTACATTTCATCTGTTAAAAAGAATTCAAAAAATTATCCCAGGCATTTGTTCATGGGTTTCAGTGACCATGTTCAAAATATTTCATGTTATTTCCTTGCACTGACACACAGCTGGACAGACTTCTAAATTTTATCCTAAGAACCTGGATCATTCTCACTGTCCTCCTTTTTCAGTCTGACACAGAGAAACTTTCACCCACATGCTATGACAATCATCAACTTAGCAATCAAACCTTTTAAGTATGCAAATTTTACAAAACCATATTCTGCTTTTGTGTATGCAGGTATATCTGAGTATTTGCCTCCCTCCTACACATGCATCCTCAAAACCTCTAAAACCTTTCCATCCACTGAAACCAGAATTTCAAAGACGATAAATTTCAATAAATTTTTGAAACTATATTTCTTATTAGCATGTGCACTGATGAATAGGTTGCAGTCTGAGCTCACTTCTTATGAAATATAAGAAAAAAACTCAGGAAAAGTTTCATTCAGGTTAAATATCCATAAGGAACATAACAGAGATACTGGTTTAAAACTGGGTGGAACAGTTTACCAACAGAAAAGGACATTGCTGAAGTATTTACAAGGATTCTGGTTCATAGGAAATTAGATAATGGAATTAATTATTTGCCAGTTACATTTTCAATAATTATTACTGTATTTCTGAAGTTTTTCATAGTAAGTGCTCATCTAAGATGCTTCAGATAAAATTAATAACGCGTCCTAAACATATGATCAGTTTAACAGTTGGCAAATCTAATGTAGAAGAAATCTAAGGTAGAAGAAATAAAGCAGGGGAAGTGATGAAGGAACTAGTGTGGATACTTGAGACTGTCTGGGGACGGGTGTTAGCTTTCTAATCACATACCAAAGCTGCCGCTTGTGTAGTCAGAATCCCAAGAGAAACACAAAGAGAAGCAGTGTAGCAGGTAAAGCAATGTTTGTCTCTCAGTTATGCCATATGAATGAAGAAAGAGTAGTTTTTTCTCTTCTATTATTTCAGTTTAGGGAAAAAGTAATAAATTTCAACTAACTACATACACACACAAACACACACCCCAATTCTGTAAATAAAAATACTAAATAAAACAGAGGGAATCCCAGTCACTTCACTGCCATTTCACAAGCCAAGAAGGACAAATTTGTTCGTTGTACCATTTGATGCAAATTATTCCCCAAGTCCTGCTAGGGAGGTAATAATCCAAAATGAATCCTATTGTTAAACAGTACTTACATATTGGGTGTTTATGTAGTTTTCCATATGCAGTGCTTTATGTGTTCCTAATAGAAATCTCTAAATAATATAAAATTACTTAGAATTAGAAGTCAGAAGTGTTCTTAAAGTAATCATTTAGGTAAGGCACAGGCCTTAATAGAGAATGTTTTTTATCTCCGTCTCTTTTTATAATAAAAGTTAATGACGTAATTTTTCTACTACAGAAACAACTGAAAGTTAATATTTAAGTTCTGTAGTAAATTACTCTTCTGATAAATTACATGAGATTCATCCCGTAAAAGACTAGGAGATTCTGTATAACTCCCTGCACAGTGATCAGGTGTGTCTCACCCAGGTGGTACACCAAATTGGACAGCAGCCAGGCCTGTAATGTAGTTGAGGTGCTCTTTTTTTTAAAAAAAAGGACATCCAAAAATTATTATACAGTACAGAACAAAACATTTCCAGGCACCAAGCTAGCTAATAAGTATGCAGAAAAGGCAATCATTCTGAAAGAATGTGGCCCTCTAGTAGAGTAGCTGTGCAAAGCAGCTTGAATTAGAATTAGGCAGCCAGGAGGATCACTTTTTGTCTGTTTGTATATCTGAATTTGATGAGCCTGCAAACTTCTTACAGGGAAGAGGGAGGGAGGAGAAAAATGGAATGAACCCCTGTGTCTTGCTTTAGAAGAAAAATGTGAAAGTGAAATAATATTCTCACATTGTGTTGCATCAGCTGAAATATATTAATAATTATATCCGTTTTTAGAACTCTGTCTTCATGCATTTTCTAGTTATGTTTTATGCAACCTAATTATATTGCTACAAAAGTCTTCAGAATAATCCTTATAAAGATTGCAAGTAAAAGCATAAATCCATTTGTTACCAAGTTAGTTAGGTATGAATTTTTTCTCTTGCTCGAGGGCCCTAAGTACTCTAACGAACAGGTATTCACTTCCTCCGATGCTTACAGATGAGCATATCAGAAACCTTTTAGGGTTTGATTCATCTCACATGAATACAGATTTTCTAATAGTTATGTAAAAAAAGAAAAGGATCCACAGGATCCATCTATGAGATGTCTTCAGACAGGTTTCCTAAGGTAATCCTAAAACCAGTTTAGAGTAATTGTTCAACTTTTAGCTAATCCCTCATAGGATATAATTGGACAGTATTCCACTGCATGAATTTAGGGTTCTAAAGATGAAATGAACCGTAAAATGCTTGGATACCACCTGTATTGTAACAAACACTGATTTCTCTCATACATTATTGTCTAAGAAGCCCGAAATATTTTTACTTAACTTCATCATAAACGATGCAAATACAATGGCTAAAATGTTAAATATGCATAGCATTCCTCCAAACACTTGCTTTTCAGTCCTCAACTGCTTTTTTTTCATGCCCAATTAGAAACATCAACATGTCCCTTCTCCCTCAGAAAGCCATTTTTTTATCCCTCATAGAGAAAACAATGCCAGATGTGGATAAGTAACTGAGCTTGTATTGGTGGCAGTCTTCTTAGATTTTTGCCCCATATCCAAAGTTCTTAAACAAAGAAAAGAAGGAACTGTGTACCTATATAAACAAAATATGTATTTCCAAAAACAACCAGTAGATCCTACCTTGTTTTGATCAAATAACAGTTCAGAATTGCAGTGATCCTAGTTAAATGTTGTTTGAAGATCAAAGAATCATAGAACCAAATAGGTTGGAAAGGACCTCTGAGATCATCAAGTCCAACCCTTGATCCACTACCACCACAGTTACTAGACCATGGCACTAAGTGCCATATCTAATCTCTTCTTAAATATCTCCAGGGACAGAGAATCCACCACCTCCCTGGGCAGCCCATTCCATTCTATAAATCTATGATTCTAGTTGAAGATCCTGACAAATGGAAGGCAACAGCTTTCTCATGCTACATGGTGAGTGTAATAACACTAGTACATGTAACACAGGTATCCGCATCTTAGACACAAAGCTGGAGCAGGAGGCTGCACAGGTGTCAAACCTACACAGACATTTGGCGGTTTTTTGGAACAGAGTTTTTTGATGAAACGGGAGTACTATGAAAGATTGACTAGAGTACTAAACACTCTATTTCTTTTTGACCTGAGAACCTAAATTCTACCTATTTCCGTACTAATTGCCAATGAAGGTGACCTCTTTGAAGTCATATAGTGGTTCTGGGTCCGTGTGAGAAAGACAAATTTTCATAAAATTATATAAAGTAAAAAATAGTACAGGAAAAATAAATTAGCTTTTCTGACTTCTCTTTTCTCATAATGCATGTTATGAGATTTAACAGAACTGAATGATAGCCTATGTAAATTGATAAAATAAGAAATAATTTTATACCTAATATGTATGAAATTATAGACGTAAATTATATTTATGTATGGGTATAATTTATGAGAAGAATGCAAAAGAGATGCAGAATTAGGTAGCATTTAAGAGAATTATGGAGTCTAGTCACTAATTAACGCAATAAGATAATTTCCAGAAATTTCATGCTTTGAAGGAAAGCTAGACATTATGTTGAGTAGAAATGTCTTTCAGAGAGGGCTATTGTACCATCTTTAACCTAGGGGAAAGAAATATATTTGTTTCTACAGTATCTGATATTGATATTTGATAGACAGGGTTCTGCCTTCTTTGATAGAATGAAAATTTGATATGGAAAAAAATAATTATCATGCACACGCATTATATTCTCATCATGTATTGAAAATACATCATCAAAAGCTCATGGTTGTGTACATGTTTGATGTGAAAAAAGGTATTTTTAGTGAAATAAGTAAAAGGGATTTTTTCCACATCCATATTGATAACACTTTATGTTTTCCTACGTTTTGGTTGGGTTTTCACTGATTTGCTGTATTTTTGTGTTAGTTTAATGTTGCTTCCCGAATGTTTGTTGTATTAGTGGATCAAGCTGGGAAAAATAAGCCTTAAAGAGTGGAGGCTTTTGAATAAATACCTGAGAACTCTTGTATGATCTCACTTCTCCCTTTTTGTTTGTTACAAAAAGGGTTAATCTGAATTACTTTAGGCACTTCAGAAAAAACAGTCTGTTCTCTATATTGCCATCCATGCAGGTATTTTTATATGAAGGGATACATTTTTGAAGCACTGCAAAGGAGGTATGTGCTAAAATCTGTTCATGTATAACAGGATTTGTGCTAATACTGCCTACGCACTACTTTGAAACTATACCCCTCTCTGATTTTAATAGTTTATCACCATGGAAGGGACTTTGACTGAAAGAAGCTGACATTTGTGAAATAAAAAATCACTAAGAAAACAAAAATAAAATTAAATTGGTGAATGTAAAATAAAATGGACATTGTAATAAAAATTATTAATATTTTTCACTTATGGAAGTCTCTTTTATCTAAAAATTATAGTAACTTAAAAAGATTTTCCTGTTCTATCACTTCCTTTGCACATGCAACAAATTAGGCTGATGAAATTTGTTCTGGAAAATGATACAGATTCTCCATGTTAGGGAAGTAAGGTATTGAATTTGATAAAGCTATGTGGGTTTAGGAGAATTTCAGATTTGGTTCAAAGCCTTAAAAGCATTTACTTTCATAACTGTTCAGAAGAAAAAAGAACTGAATTTGGCACACACTAGATAAAAGAGCAAACAAAATCCTCTAAAGTTCCTTCTAGTTTCTATATTTGGTGTTGTCCTTTATGCTATACAGTTAAAGATTATAAAATTATAAGATTATAGAAAAGAAGCTACATATATGAATATATTTGACGGCATGTATTATCTATAAAAATATGATATTGCATTGATCACTCTAACTTAATTTTATCAATGATGGGCTCTACGTTGACTCATCAGGGAACCAGAAGTCACCAATGTCTTAGGAAAAGATGCAGTCACTTTTCTCCTCTGGGAGTTTCCAAGCAGAACTGGGATTCTGCTCTGCAGTTCAGCCTGGAAGGTGGGTGGAGGAACGTTTTCACACTTGAAGCAGAAACTCAATCAGCTTTTTGATTTTTGGTTCAGAAAAAGAGGGCCAAGCTTTGTGTAAATGCCAATTACCTGAGCCAGTAGTTTCTTAAATACTACTTTGACATTCTTTTGAATGTGAGACAGTCTTCACAGAAGAGTCCTCTACTTGTAACACTCTAAAAGCAAAGGTGAGAATTAAATGGTCAGGGAGTGGTACTAAACCCACCCACTGTCAGCCCACATCTTTATCCTTTGGTAAATCTGCTACTGACCATTCAGAGATGTGTAGGTGAAAAAAAAAAAAAAAATCAATGTGACAAGAATACAACTGAATCCCACACTGAAATATCACCAGAAAATTCATATCAGATGGATGGCTGGAACACAGTGTTAATAGCATGTATATTTTGTAGACTGTAAGCCATGTATGCAATAGAAAAATGAAAAGGATTTTGGAATAAAGAAGTACTTAAGCAGAAAAAGCAGAAGATTTTCATTGTAAGAAACAGAAATTGGTTTGTCAATCCAACATGTCACCACAACCTCTGGCACCCAACCCTTATCACTTGTTTATGTTGAAGAATGACTAGCAGAGGGAACTATTAAAGTGTTTCTTCTAATGAAATCCAAGGGGGGGAAAAAGTACACATTTTAAAACCTTGCTTGTTGTTCTTAAGTTAAAAAAGCTTTTATGCTCAGACCAGTTGTAAAGTTTGTCAAGCCTGTATTTCCCTTCGGGAAAAATTGCTCTAAAAGTTTTGCTCTCTATTCCTGTACATGCCCTTTTCATGTTTCTCCTTTTCTAATCCCAGAATGTGGTTGGTATTTTCACTTGAGCTTTTTTGCTTTTTTTGCTTTTTTCTCCTTTTGTTCTACCCAACTTTTCTGGAAAGTGACATACATTTTACAAGTTCTCCTTCTTCCCATGTGTAAGACCTGTGGGACAAGTACATATCTGATCTACCAGGTCACATGCAATGCTACGTTAGAGTAGGGGATTACTACAACAGGATACAAGCCAATTGTGTTTGTTACTTCCAGTCAGGAAGTGAGTCAGTGACATTATGCTACAGACACTGGGTGGATGCTGGGGGTCATGTGGAAAGAACCATTAATGTGACATAGGATTCTTGCACAAAACTACATTTTGCAAAAATCTGCCAATGCAATAGCTGGAGAATGACTACTACAAGATTTTTTTTTTCTCCTATATTTGATATAAACAAGAACAGCCATGACACATAAATTCAGGGTGGCTGGGAGGAAGATGAGAAGCTAAGAGAGCCAGAGAAGACATTAATTTTCTCCTCATTCTCCCTACTCAAGGAAATTTAGGTGTTCACAGTCCTCTGAGTTATGAGAATTCAAATGGAAGTAAAGAACAATAAACTATTATCCAGAATTTTTTTGTTTGGAGTCTGCAACACAGGCACATATGCCTTTCAAAGGAGACACATGCTCTAGTTTAGCCACAAAACATTGGCACTGATGGCATAATTTCAATTGTGTGCATATATATAGCACTTCATGACCACCTTGCATAATATGAGGTTTACTGTGAGGGTAATGGGGGACTGGAATAGGTTGCCCAGAGAAGTTGTGGATGCCTCATCCCTGGAAGTATTAAAGACCAGGTTGGATGGGGCTTTGAGCAACATGGCCTAGCAGAAAGTGTCCCTGCCTGTGGCAGGAGGGCTAGAACTAGTTAACTTCTAACCCAAACCATTCTATGATTCTATGATCATAAAGGTGCTTCAGGGCTTCAAATTCCAAAAAAAACTCCAAGAAACACATTGTAGACAACACATTGTCTGCCACATACATATCAAGTCCTACATTGTTTTCCCTTTTCTTTGAAAGGGAAAAATATATGGAATTACCTTTATAGATAGCACAAGTATCTATTTATATCTGATTTGACATTAAACCCCCCCCCCCCCCCAGTTGCTAATAATTCCTTACAAATCATCTACATGGTCAACACAGTCTGCACTGTTATGAATATAATATCTAAGTTTAGTTTCAAAGCTGATTTATTATAAACTTTCTCACTTTCAACACATTAAGTTGTCCAGAAAATAGCATTACACCAAAACTCTCAAAGTTCAGCAAGATGCTAAAAACAACACAGTTACTGTTATCACAAACTGACATACTTGTATCCAGACGTGGGAGTAGACTATCTTCATTTAGCAAGCATGTGGTTAATAGTTGTCCATTATTTAACTTTAAAATTACACCTTTTTTAACATTCTGTGATTGCTATAGTCAGTTTCTAAATTAAAATTGTCAGGTTTTCCCCAAATGAAGAAGAAAATATTTTTTGTTTATGAAAGCATCATCAGAAAAATACATTTCCCTCAAAATGAAGCAGCCAGTAAATACTTCCTTTGTGACATTGAAAAGCGTTTGCATTACATTTTATATCTTTGTAAAGTAAAAAATTATAAACATATAATGTCCAATAGCCTATCAATACCTTATTTACTCTTAATAAGATGAGAAGATTAAAAGCATACCCAAATTAACGTGTGGAGGAGCAGGTAAAAAGGACTAGCCTATCGCCCAGGTTTCAGATGCAGTACAGTGCTGAACCATGCCCTGTGTCACACAACAATTACACACTGCTAAATTTCCCATCTTCTTTAGATACTTGTCCCAGTTTAAATGAGACACGGGTCTTTTGCTGAGGATGAGTTATGAGAAAAGACCCAAACTCTTCCCTCTAGGCAATTATAAATCCGAAATTAAGAGGCTCCGATTGACAGAAAACAAATTATGGAAAAGGAAAAAATAACAGCCCTTTATTAATAGGTATGTGTGTATTAGCAGAAACAATGAAAAGAAACAAGTAAAACAACCAAACAATACTCCTATATCCACAAATAATCCCCTTCAAAAAACAAACCGACAAACAGGCAAAGGGAAAAGTAAACAGTTCAATTTGCACCCTTTGGTGCAATTCCAACCACAGTTAACAGGAGGTGCCATTGGGTCACTGGAGATGCAGAGCTTGTAATGTCCTGTGCCGGTCACCATTTGGCACTGTTGGATCACTGGAGATGCAGAACTTGTAGTGTTCTGTGCCAGTCACCAGGTGGCACTGTGGGATCCCTGGTCACTGCCATGGGGAGGGGGGGGAGGGGAACAAGAACACCCTCCAGGGTGTGTCGGAGAAAACAAACAAAAAAAAAACTGTGCATAGGATACTGACCAGCTAAAGTAAGTGAGAGTTGTCTGGTCCCTTTCCCCCTCTCCCTCTCCCCTTTCCCAGTGTGTGGGAAGGGAAGGAGGGGCCCAGTTTTTTTTTTGGTGACTAGTTTTCTTTTTTCTCTGGTGATGGTCCTTGTGCACATCAGGGGGAGAGAAAGCAAAATGGAAACAGGAAAAAAAAAGGGAAAAACCCCCAGAAAAACAGCTCCTCTCTGACAAGAAAAAAAACACAGGCAGCGTCTGCAAATGCCAAGCAGGTCCCAAGCCACAGGAACCACCAGCCTCCACTTCCGATCTGTGTTCCAGCCACCCCCAGCACACCAACTCCTCCCACCATTTCCCAAGAGACGAGAGAAAAAAGTAAACAATAGCCCTTCATCTGCCCCGTTTCCTAGGAGACTAATTTTTCAGCTATTAGCCAGCGAGCTAGTTCTTTTGCGTCTCTTAAGTGCTTACCTAATAGCTCTGCAGCAGTGGTCAGGGGGGAAGGGGAAAAAAAAATTCCTTGCCTGGTTTCCAAGAACCAGTTGAACCATGACAATAGTACACTTCTTTCTATTTGTCATGTCCTTGCACTATGATGATAAGCTGCATTGATTTTGTTCATGTCTCCAAGACAAAAAATATTGCCAAATATGCAGTAGAAACCAAATAGTTATTACTGAAAGCTCCTTGTTTGACCAAGTCATGGCCTGTTTTGGAACTCATCTTTCTAAAATGAGGTAGCCATGAGGACCCATAGCCTGAGGAAGCAACATGTCTACAAATACTTCTGTACCTGAACACACTAAGGCAAGTGGTGAAATCCCCCAAGTTACCAGGATTGGCTCAGTACAGATTCTTTTAAAGTCAGTTCTCCAAGACAAAAGCACACCTGACAGCAACATTCTACCTTAAAAAAGGCAGTACTTTTTTTTCACATTTTATGATTTTCCAAGTTCTTAAGTAGGACTATGGTAGCACAATGCAAGTTGGAAAAATTGATTTTTCCATACTATATCTATGTTTTGCTACAAGAATTCACATTGTTTTCCTAAATGTTGAGCAGCTTGGTTAGGACAATTTTCAAATATTTATGTAATTCTCTCCAAATGTTTATTGTTTGTGTAGCAGGCAGCTGATTTCTTATTTCACCTTTCGAGCAAAAGTTAAACTTGACAAACAGAATGTCCTTTTTACCTTTTCTTCTGCTTTGGTATTTTGTGGTTTTTTTTTAACAAATACAAATGATCATTTTCCAGTTAAATTTCGTATTGACAATTCTTGTTTATCTTTT